>NC_143044.1:24567500-24837500 GCF_057628025.1 Oncorhynchus mykiss | reverse complement strand
CCCACTGCTCTTTCTATTCTGGTTAGGGCCAGTTTGCGCTATTCTATGAAGGGAGTAGTACACAGCGTTGTATGAGATCTTCAGTTTCTTGGCAATTTCTCACATGGAATAGCATTAATTTCTCAGAACAAGAATAGACTGATTGGTTTCAGAAGAAAGTTATTTGTTTCTGGCCCACAAATGCTGATGCTCAAGATACTCAACTGTTCTAAAGAAGGCCAGTTTTATTGCTTATTTTATCAGACCAACAGTTTTCAGCTATGCTAACATAATTGCAAAAGGGTTTTCTAATGATCAATTAGCCTTTTAAAATGATACATTTGGATTAGCTAACACAACGTGCCATTGGAACACAGGAGTGATGGTTGCTGATAATGGGCCTCTGTACGCCTATGTAGATATTCCATAAAAAAATCTGCTGTTTTCAGCTACAATAGTCATTTACAACATTAACAATGTCTATACTGTATTTCTGATCAATTTGATGTTATTTTAATGGACAAAAAAAGGCGACATTTCTAAGTGACTCCACATTTCTGAACGGCAGTGTACATGGATATGAGATGTCTGAGATGAACTCGGTTTGTGTGTGTGTGTGTGTGTGTGAGAGAGAGTGTGTGAGTGCTCCCGCACCTGTCTTAATGCGGAGCCACAATAAACCATTTACTACGCTGCACAAATCCCATATACTGTACTCAGCCTCTGAAGATGACTTCAGGACATTGGGAGTAGGAAAACATGACTGATGTTTTTGTCTCCCTGAATGGGACACATCATCTTCTGCCAATGGCTGTTGACATCTCACTGAGACCTCTGCTCATCATCTGATCTCACCAGAGAGCTCACAGCCTCATCACATCACTGGATAGTTAGTCCAGGGCCCACCATGCAATCACCGCTGCTCTTCTAAACACTTCATGGAATGAAGGCCAGATCTGTGAAGATCATTGTGTTCAATGGCTACCAGGCCATGTGTTGTCACCATGTCTACCAGGTGTCCACCAGATCAGATCAGTCTACTCCTTTCTTCTGGCCATGACCACCTCAATCTGCTTCAGCCTGCATCAGTCTGCCTTAGCCTGGCCTCAGTCTGCTTCAGTCCACTTAAATATGCATCAGTCTGCTTTAGACCTCTTCAATGTGTTTCAATGCCACTTTGGACACACTGATCTGGACTGGAACTCATATGGACTTCCGTACCGTTCATATTCACACAGCTGAGAGAATTCACTCACACTCTTACAGTCTTGCATATACAACAGGAGTTCATGTATCATCCAATGGTCTCATCTTCTCCCAGTATGAGAACATGGGTTTGGATCAGTGTTTGTTTCCGTTAGAACATATTGAGCCTGATGAGTTAGGTCTTGTAGTGATCAGGCCAGACCACAGTTCTTCAGTCAGTAACCCAATGCACAGACAGTCTAACTGCTCCACCAATCGCATACAGGGACAGAGCTGCAGAAGCGAATTGTCATCTGGCATCTCTTGTCTTGTGGCATTTCTTGTCTTGTGGCATCTCTTGAATAGAGACATTGTAATTACACAGATTGTCTTACAGGTCTTTTTAGGGCAATTAGGGTAGTTCGCCGTCTCTGTGTCCAATGTAATCCCCTTGATGACAAGAGGCTGGACTCAACAAGAGCATGTTTGGGTTTCTCTTCATTTGAGGTGTGACGTCGAACATTGGCTCGACGACGTTGAGTTGGTTTTTCCTACCGCAGTACAAATGAGACCATTGGTAAAGCTGCACAGTTCAAACGGTCTTTAATCCTGTGGATTAGTTTGATTATGTAGTGTATCAACATACTACTTTAACTATGGAGGCATCGGGAAACCCTCCCCTAGGCAGCTTGCAAAATCTTTGCTTTGTGCTGGAGAACAGAACAAAATAATATGTATTTTCAGTCACCTGAACAGGCTCGATATGTTACAGTGACTAGGAGATGCATATGTGTTTAAACTGACTCAAATCTACTCTGGTATGAGTGAAGATCCTATGTGAGTATTACTGTGAAACCCTCTATCTGAGAGCCTCTCTCTCTGGAGAGTGGATCACTGGATCATCACCATCTGACACTGGAGCCCAGAGTGGAACCATTGGACAAGGTCACGACCCCAGTCATGATCCCAGTCCGATCTATCCCCTATCTGTCTAAATCCATCTTCCTCCCAGAAGTCAGCAGTGCTCTATGTCTGACATAGAACTCCACTTCACTTAAACACACTATCCTGCCATCCACACGTCAACCAGCTTCAAGTTCTGTTTAGAGGTCCTGTCAGCCGCAGACCAAGAAACCACTTTAGAAGGCTTTTAGTAATGCCTTGTATGAAAGCGTGCGTGTATTGATGTACATGTGTTTGTCAACATGTATTCGGCTCTCAGAGGGTCGGTTTGACCCAAGGGGACGGATGACAATCTAAACCAGAATGTGTACCAGAATGTGTACTGTAGGATTATATTTTAGGTCTCCTTAAAGTTCAGGGTTTGGTTGCACACATCATGTCATGGAGGGGGAAACTACGTTTTTCACTCTTGTGGGGATTTGTTTTCTTTTACTGAAAAAACAACAAAAGTAATGTCTAGTTTTCTGAATATATTTTTCTGACACAAATGTTTTTTTATTGGGAATTAGAGTTGAGAGTGCTTTGGTATGATGTGTGTGTTCTTTTCGGGGCATTCCTGTGTTAGTTGTGATTTATGTTGCCTTGCTCAGGTTGATTTCACCCCACCCCCCTTTCTCCAGGCACATTGTGGTCTGTGGTCATATAACGCTCGAAAGTGTCTCCAACTTCCTCAAAGACTTCCTACACAAGGACAGGGATGATGTCAATGTAGAAATTGTTTTTCTCCATAAGTAAGTACATGTTTCGCTCCCTGAATTTAAACCATTACATTGCAAAATGTAAAAAATATTTTTTATAAACATAAAGCATAGGAATTTCTCTCATGACCCTTTTTTAAAATGTGGGGTCTAATGTATTTATAAAGTATGCATCAAACATCTACACTATATATACAAAACTATGTGGACACCCCTTCAAATTAGTGGATTCGGCTAATTCAGCCACAACCGTTGCTGTTAGGTGTATAAAATCGTACACACAGCCATGCAATCTCCATAGACAAACATTGGCAGTAGAATGGCTCGTACTGAAGAGCTCAGTGACTTTCAATGTGTCACCGTCATAGGATGCCACCTTTCCAACAAGTCAGTTCATCAAATTTCTGCCCGATTAGAGCTTCCCCGATCAGCTGAAAGTGCTGATATTGTGAAGTGGAAACGTCTAAGACCAACAACGGTTCAGCTGTGAAGTGGTAGGCCACACAAGCTCACAGGACGGGACTGCTGAGTGCAGAAGCGCGAAGCACATAAAAATCATCTGTCCTCGGTTGCGACACTCACTACGAGTTACAAACTGCCTCTGGCAGCAAAGTCAGCACAAGAACTGTTCGACGGGAACTTCATGAAATGGGTTTCCATGTCCGAGCAGCCACACACAAGCCTTAGATCACCATGCGCAATGCCAAGCATCGGCTAGAGTAGTGTAAAGCTCGCTGGAGTGGCGTAAAGCTCGCCGCAGTGGAAATGCATTCTCTGGAGTGATGAATCACACTTACCATCTGCCAGTCCAATGGACAAATCTGGGTTTGGCGGATGCCAGGAGAATGCTACCTGCACAAATGCATAGTGCCAACTGTAAAGTTTGGTGGAGTAATAATGGTCTGGGGCTCTTTTTCATGGTTCAGGGCTAGGCCGCTTAGTTACAGTGCAGGGAAATCTTAATGGTACAGCATACACTGACATTCTAGACAATTCTGTGCTTCCAACTTTATGGAAACAGTTTGGGGGAAGGCCCTTTCCTGTTTGCATGACAATGCCCCTGTGCACAAAGCGAGGTCAATACAGAAATGGTTTGTCAAGATCGGTGTGGAAGAACTTGACTGGCCTTTGGGATTTGGAACGCCGACTGCAAGCCAGGCCTAATCATCAAACATCAGTGCCCGACCTCACTAATGCTCTTGTGGCTGAATGGAAACAAGTACCCGCACCAATGTTCCAATATCCTGTGGACAGCCTTCCCAGAAGAGTGGAGGCTGTTATAACAACGAAGGGGGATCCAACTCCATATTAATGCCCATGATTTTGGAATGAGATGTTTGACTAGCAGGTGTCCACATACATTTGGCCATGTAGTGTATGTCTTTTTTTTTTATGGGATCCAACCCCTTGATTGAGTATAGTACAGAGCACACTGCTTGTGAGTCACTCGGAAAGAGTTTCTGCTTCATTAGTTAACAACTTCAAATCCCAACATGTATATGTCCTTGCACTATCACTCTCTTTCTCTTTCACTCTCTCACTCGCTGCTCCTGTAGTATTTCCCCTAATCTTGAGCTGGAAGCCTTGTTCAAACGCCACTTTACCCAAGTGGAGTTCTACCAGGGATCTGTTCTCAACCCTCACGATCTGGCCCGAGTGAAGGTACTGTACTGGCATGTACTGCTGTTATAAATCATATTACACCGTACTGTAGTTACAAGGTGAAAGGCTGTGTGTGAAAACAAGAAAATACTCAAAAAGGCCAATGCTCCTGATCCCACCATCTAAGAATGACAACGTTTCAATCCAAGTTGGACCTTTGCTTTGACCTGAGGAAGATCAATTTTGGGTTAAAATGTGAATATTTAAAGGTGAGAGGGTTTCTGCTGTGTATTTTCTAACTCTTTATCGTTCCTTGTATAGATTGAGTCAGCAGACGCCTGTCTGATTCTGGCTAATAAATACTGTCCAGATCCCGATGCTGAAGATGCCTCCAACATCATGAGGTAATGATGATGATGATGATAACAAATCTGGAGAGAGGACTGTTTACAGTATGTGTTCAATATATATTTTTGAATTTGTAGGGTCATCTCTATCAAGAACTATTCCCCCAAGATACGAATTATCACTCAAATGTTACAATACCATAACAAGGTAGGGTCAGCACATCACTCCTATGCTTCCTGCAATGATCAACATAAGATAACTATGGTTTAAACGTCTTTGGAGATGTGTAATGTGTGCGTGTGCGTGTGTGTGCGTGCGCGTGCGCGTGTGTAGGCTCACCTGCTCAACATTCCTAGCTGGAACTGGAAGGAGGGGGATGATGCGATCTGTCTAGCAGAGCTGAAGGCTGGCTTCATAGCTCAGAGCTGTCTAGCCCAGGGCCTCTCCACCATGCTTGCCAATCTCTTCTCCATGAGGTCTTTCATCGAGGTAACGTTGATACAATATTAACATGACCTTTTCACAAATCAATATCAGTAAGGGAACATTAGCACAAATTATTTGACGCAATGTCAGCACGGTAACATTAACGCAACCCTTTCACAATGTCTGTCATCGAGATAATGTTGACACAATAACAGTAAGGTAACATTAAGGCCTAGATTCAATCTGGTCCGCAGAAGATCCACGTTATAGCATGATTGACATTTAAGGGTAATTTCCGTTTGAGCCAACATACAGCATGCAGTATTTAAGGTGAATGTGGTCTCCGCAAACTTGTAAATGTGGCCTTTAGAATAGCCGAAAAGGGGTGATGGGATTGAATCTAGCCCTAACACAACCTTTTCACAATGAGGTCTGTCAGAAGAGGTAACGTTGACACAATAACAGTAATTTAACATTAACACAACCTGTTCACAATGTTGTTTTACTTTGGTATTTACTGTAGTACTACAGGATAGATACTGTAAGTGATTCCATGGGAGGACTGAGCTCTGGTCTTCTGAGTGAGTGCTTTCATTCAGAATCGTAACGGTCTTTCAGTCAGTCTGATTTATCATATATAATCTGTAGGATATTTGGCACTCAGCATTGCAGAGGTGCTCCCCTATATGAAAGAGCTGGTCTTCTTGTCGTAAAGATAATGGAGAAGTTTATAAAGAGTGGGCTGACGAAGATCAGGATGGAGAAGAAACATCTGCTGGCCATATTTCCTGTATGAAAACAGACTAAGAAATGTAGAAAAGATGGACTATCGATGCTAAACCATAAACGGGGATCTAAGCTGTGAATGAAAAGGCATTGTCCTCATTAAAGAGGGATTTAAAACGTTCGGCTTTCATCATCTACCATATGGCAGCTGCAAAGCTTTCAGGAAAGTCATCCCTCATCGTCTATGGCAGCTCAGTGGATATGATGTAGCCCGCATGAACATCTGACAAAGAAGGGAGGAATCACTTCACATGAGAGGAAGAAATGAAGAGCTACAGTATCATTGTTACCATTATTTGATGAGTTGTGAAGCGATACAGCCCTATTCAGTCAGAACTCATGCTAGGCCAAGCCTAGTGAAACAACTTGTACATAATATACTGTCACCAAGTCAGCACGCCCTTGCTTCACTCAAAGTCAACTAAAACGCTATATTCAAACCATACCATCTCTGGTTTAATAGCAGGATGAATACACATGGAATACTGTATATTATTAAAATAGTTGGCAACAGAGAGTCGATGTGAATGACCGAAGAACATGAAATTATTCAAAATCTATCATAAATGCTAATGTGATCCATTTTGAATGGCACCATTGTGCGGTTGAGAGAGAGGACAGGAGTAATTAAAATAGTTCTGTAATAGAGGTGGCCTCTTCTGATTCTGTCAGCATGCCTTCGACTTAGAGACCTCCATAAACATATGAACCTAAAGGCACAACGCTAGAAACGGAATGCTTATAGTGCATGGTGGGTTGCACTTGAGGACCGATTATTGTGAGGCTTCTTAACTAGGTGAAGAGTGATGTGTCTGACAGCTTTTCTCAGCACAACTCTTACTAGGTAATTACAGAGAATGCGTTCCAAATGGCATCCTATTCCCTATTTAGTGCACTACTTTTGACCAGGGCCCATAGCGCTATATAGGGAATATGGTGCCTTTTGGTACACATCATGGAGAAATAGTTCAGTTCTGACACATTCTGCTGCAGACGTCTGTAATGAGCCTGTGTGTGAATGGGAAAGGAGGGATGTCTGGTCAGATCTGGATGAAGTTCATCAGGCCTTGTTTTGTTACCAGGGCGATAAAAGGCCGTCGTCATGGCGATTTGTCATCACAGGTGATTGAAACAGGAAGAGAACCAGAAAGTTAGTGAAAGGTGCTAATGAGAGACCCAAAAATACACACATACGCACACACACACACACACAATATAATGGATGCCATCTCCGCAGGATCCCCTCGATTAGTGTTCACCTAAAGATGCCTGACCAATTGCTCTTACCCAAACAGGCGAGGCGTGTGTGTGTGTTAGTTATAGAGGAAGTGTGTTCTGAGTCCCATATTAAAGCCTGTACAGCAGTTAGGATGGGGTGTAGTTATGATAAAGAGACATGGATACAGTTTCATTATGGTCTAAGGATCTGACTGTGTCTGCAGTTCATCAAAGTGTCTTCTCCTCCATCACTAAGAGACTGCTATTGAGGATGGGCTTATAAGTGGCTTATAACTGTGCTCAAGTTACTACTATACACATTTTCCATTTGTATATGTATTTTTATGTCTTTATATGTGTCTTTACGTATTTATATATGTATTTATATGTATCTTTACGTACTTATATATGTCTTTATATGTGTCTTTACGTATTTATATATGTCTTTATATGTATCTTTACATATTTATATATGTATGTTGTGCTTGTTGCTTCTCAGATTGAAGAGGATACGTGGCAGAAGTACTATTTAGAAGGGGTAGCTAATGAGATGTACACAGAGTATCTGTCCAGTGCCTTTGTGGGGCTCTCCTTCCCAGCAGTCTGTGAGTAAGTATGACACACCACAGTGATTTAGTCCTTGGGCTGGTATGGGTAACTCTCTCTGCTACATTCTGCTGCTCTGTTTTACTGCTGCTGTACAAACGCTGTTCTGTCCCTGGTACTGCTACAACCGCTGTTCTGTTCCCTGGTACTGCTACAACCGCTGTTCTGTTCCCTGGTACTGCTACAACCGCTGTGCTGTTCCCTGGTACTGCTACAACCGCTGTTCTGTTCCCTGGTACTGCTACAACCACTGTTCTGTCCCTGGTACTGCTACAACCGCTGTTCTGTTCCCTGGTACTGCTACAACCGCTGTGCTGTTCCCTGGTACTGCTACAACCGCTGTTCTGTCCCTGGTCCTGCTACAACCGCTGTTCTGTTCCCTGGTACTGCTACAACCGCTGTTCTGTCCCTGGTACTGCTACAACTGCTGTTCTGTTCCCTGCTACTGCTACAACCACTGTTCTGTCCCTGGTACTGCTACAACTGCTGTTCTGTCCCTGGTACTGCTACAACCGCTGTTCTGTCCCTGGTCCTGCTACAACCGCTGTTCTGTTCCCTGGTACTGCTACAACTGCTGTTCTGTCCCTGGTACTGCTACAACTGCTGTTCTGTTCCCTGCTACTGCTACAACCACTGTTCTGTCCCTGGTACTGCTACAACTGCTGTTCTGTCCCTGGTACTGCTACAACCGCTGTTCTGTCCCTGGTCCTGCTACAACCGCTGTTCTGTTCCCTGGTACTGCTACAACCGCTGTTCTGTCCCTGGTCCTGCTACAACCGCTGTTCTGTTCCCTGGTACTGCTACAACTGCTGTTCTGTCCCTGGTACTGCTACAACTGCTGTTCTGTTCCCTGGTACTGCTACAACTGCTGTTCTGTCCCTGGTCCTGCTACAACCGCTGTTCTGTTCCCTGGTACTGCTACAACTGCTGTTCTGTCCCTGGTACTGCTACAACTGCTGTTCTGTCGCTGGTACTGCTACAACTGCTGTTCTGTCCCTGGTACTGCTACAACCGCTGTTCTGTTCCCTGGTACTGCTACAACTGCTGTTCTGTCGCTGGTACTGCTACAACTGCTGTTCTGTCCCTGATACTGCTACAACTGCTGTTCTGTCCCTGGTACTGCTACAACCACTGTTCTGTTCCCTGGTACTGCTACAACTGCTGTTCTGTCCCTGGTACTGCTACAACTGCAGTTCTGTTCCCTGGTACTGCTACAACTGCAGTTCTGTTCCCTGGTACTGCTACAACTGCTGTTCTGTCCCTGGTACTGCTACAACTGCTGTTCTGTCGTTGGTACTGCTACAACTGCTGTTCTGTCGTTGGTACTGCTACAACTGCTGTTCTGTCCCTGGTACTGCTACAACCACTGTTCTGTTCCCTGGTACTGCTACAACTGCAGTTATGTTCCCTGGTACTGCTACAACCGCTGTACTGTTCCCTGGTACTGCTACAACCGCTGTTTTGTTCCCTGGTACTGCTACAACCACTGTTTTGTGCCCTGGTACTGCTACAACCGCTGTTCTGTCCCTGGTACTGCTACAACCGCTGTACTGTTCCCTGGTACTGCTACAACCGCTGTGCTGTTCCCTGGTACTGCTACAACCGCTGTTTTGTTCCCTGGTACTGCTACAACCGCTGTTCTGTCCCTGGTACTTCTACAACCACTGTTCTGTCCCTGGTACTTCTACAACCACTGTTCTGTCCCTGGTACTGCTACAACCACTGTTTTGTTCCCTGGTACTGCTACAACCGCTGTTTTGTTCCCTGGTACTGCTACAACCGCTGTTCTGTCCCTGGTACTTCTACAACCACTGTTCTGTCCCTGGTACTTCTACAACCACTGTTCTGTCCCTGGTACTGCTACAACCACTGTTTTGTTCCCTGGTACTGCTACAACCACTGTTCTGTCCCTGGTACTGCAACAACCACTGTTTTGTTCCCTGGTACTGCTACAACCACTGTTCTGTTCCCTGGTACTGCTACAACCACTGTTCTGTTCCCTGGTACTGCTACAACCACTGTTCTGTTCCCTGGTACTGCTACAACCACTGTTCTGTTCCCTGGTACTGCTACAACTGCTGTTCTGTCCCTGGTCCTGCTACAACCGCTGTTCTGTTCCCTGGTACTGCTACAACTGCTGTTCTGTCCCTGGTACTGCTACAACTGCTGTTCTGTCGCTGGTACTGCTACAACTGCTGTTCTGTCCCTGGTACTGCTACAACCGCTGTTCTGTTCCCTGGTACTGCTACAACTGCTGTTCTGTCGCTGGTACTGCTACAACTGCTGTTCTGTCCCTGATACTGCTACAACTGCTGTTCTGTCCCTGGTACTGCTACAACCACTGTTCTGTTCCCTGGTACTGCTACAACTGCTGTTCTGTCCCTGGTACTGCTACAACTGCAGTTCTGTTCCCTGGTACTGCTACAACTGCAGTTCTGTTCCCTGGTACTGCTACAACTGCTGTTCTGTCCCTGGTACTGCTACAACTGCTGTTCTGTCGTTGGTACTGCTACAACTGCTGTTCTGTCGTTGGTACTGCTACAACTGCTGTTCTGTCCCTGGTACTGCTACAACCACTGTTCTGTTCCCTGGTACTGCTACAACTGCAGTTATGTTCCCTGGTACTGCTACAACCGCTGTACTGTTCCCTGGTACTGCTACAACCGCTGTTTTGTTCCCTGGTACTGCTACAACCACTGTTTTGTGCCCTGGTACTGCTACAACCGCTGTTCTGTCCCTGGTACTGCTACAACCGCTGTACTGTTCCCTGGTACTGCTACAACCGCTGTGCTGTTCCCTGGTACTGCTACAACCGCTGTTTTGTTCCCTGGTACTGCTACAACCGCTGTTCTGTCCCTGGTACTTCTACAACCACTGTTCTGTCCCTGGTACTTCTACAACCACTGTTCTGTCCCTGGTACTGCTACAACCACTGTTTTGTTCCCTGGTACTGCTACAACCGCTGTTTTGTTCCCTGGTACTGCTACAACCGCTGTTCTGTCCCTGGTACTTCTACAACCACTGTTCTGTCCCTGGTACTTCTACAACCACTGTTCTGTCCCTGGTACTGCTACAACCACTGTTTTGTTCCCTGGTACTGCTACAACCACTGTTCTGTCCCTGGTACTGCAACAACCACTGTTTTGTTCCCTGGTACTGCTACAACCACTGTTCTGTTCCCTGGTACTGCTACAACCACTGTTCTGTTCCCTGGTACTGCTACAACCACTGTTCTGTTCCCTGGTACTGCTACAACCACTGTTCTGTTCCCTGGTACTGCTACAACCACTGTTCTGTCCCTGGTACTGCTACAACCACTGTTCTGTTCCCTGGTCCTGCTACAACCACTGTTCTGTTCCCTGGTACTGCTACAACCACTGTGCTGTTCCCTGGTACTGCTACAACCACTGTTCTGTTCCCTGGTACTGCTACAACCACTGTTCTGTTCCCTGGTACTGCTACAACCACTGTTCTGTTCCCTGGTACTGCTACAACCACTGTGCTGTTCCCTGGTACTGCTACAACCACTGTTCTGTTCCCTGGTACTGCTACAACCACTGTTCTGTCCCTGGTCCTGCTACAACCACTGTTCTGTTCCCTGGTCCTGCTACAACCACTGTTCTGTTCCCTGGTCCTGCTACAACCACTGTTCTGTTCCCTGGTCCTGCTACAACCACTGTTCTGTTCCCTGGTACTGCTACAACCACTGTTCTGTTCCCTGGTCCTGCTACAACCACTGTTCTGTTCCCTGGTACTGCTACAACCACTGTTCTGTTCCCTGGTACTGCTACAACCACTGTTCTGTTCCCTGGTCCTGCTACAACCACTGTTCTGTTCCCTGGTACTGCTACAACCACTGTTCTGTTCCCTGGTCCTGCTACAACCACTGTTCTGTTCCCTGGTACTGCTACAACCACTGTTCTGTTCCCTGGTCCTGCTACAACCACTGTTTTGTTCCCTGGTACTGCTACAACCACTGTTCTGTTCCCTGGTACTGCTACAACCACTGTTCTGTTCCCTGGTCCTGCTACAACCACTGTTCTGTTCCCTGGTACTGCTACAACCACTGTTCTGTTCCCTGGTACTGCTACAACCACTGTTCTGTTCCCTGGTACTGTTACAACCACTGTTTTGTGCCCTGGTCCTGCTACAACCACTGTTCTGTTTCCTGGTATTGCTACAACCACTGTTCTGTTCCCTGGTATTGCTTCAACCACTGTTCTGTCCCTGGTACTGCTACAACCACTGTTTTGTTCCCTGGTACTGCTACAACCACTTTTGTTCCCTGGTACTGCTACAACCGCTGTTCTGTTCCCTGGTACTGCTACAACCACTTTTGTTCCCTGGTACTGCTACAACCGCTGTTCTGTTCCCTGGTACTGCTACAACCACTGTTCTGTTCCCTGGTACTGCTACAACCACTGTTTTGTGCCCTGGTCCTGCTACAACCACTGTTCTGTTTCCTGGTATTGCTACAACCACTGTTCTGTTCCCTGGTATTGCTTCAACCACTGTTCTGTCCCTGGTACTGCTACAACCACTGTTTTGTTCCCTGGTACTGCTACAACCACTTTTGTTCCCTGGTCCTCCTACAACTGCTGAAGAATAGTTGGTAGATAGAGGAGGACAATGACATTAAGAGTAAATTAATATAATATAAAAGAAAAGGAACATTTTAATTTGAAACTATTGGTAATGTTGAAATAGTAACTATATAATGTAGAACCTTGAAGAGGCATACCATTCCCTGACAATCCTCTGTGTGTGTGTGTGTCTGTGTGTCTGTCTGTGTCAGGCTGTGCTACGTGAAGCTGAAGCTGTTGCTTATCGCCATCGAGAACAAGTCGGAGCTGGGAGAGAGCAGGTTTGTGTCTCTGTGTTTCTGTCTGTTTCTCTCTGTGTTGTACAGGACAATGTGGCTGCTCTTGCTCTGTATATCACCACTGAACCTCTCTGTCTGTAACATCCCAGAACCTTTTTAAATCTTAGGATGTCTTTCAAGATTTATCTGTAAATAGTTGTCTCTGTGTTGAACCATGAAAACCATTAACACTATATGGTACTATTAACTGGCTAACTATTAACATGAAATACTACTATAAATCCCACCCACCCCAACAGCAGTGTGAACTGGTTTTGTGCAAATAATGCGTTTATAGTGGAGTTGTTTTAGTTTAGTTTTTACTATATTATGAAATCACTATTGAATAAGTCATGTCTAACTAACTTGTTATATATTTTGAAAAACATTTATTTTTAAACTTTTGCTCAGCCTTTTTGTAGTGTGCTTGCACCTGGACATGGTATCGTGAGGCATTTATTTTGGTCATGCCAGGCTTTTTTCCACTACATAGTGCCACCATTCTCAGTGCCATCTGAACTGCATATCTCTCTGATAGCAGAAGTAAATGATTTCACAGATGCAATATGTGTAACAAGATCAGCTCTTCTAGATCTTCAACCTTCTGGTTTACTAAGTGATATGAAGGTCTTCAACTTTTTCACAGAGTGCTACAGCAAGCACTTTCATTTCCCCATCAGAAGGTAGAAGGACAGCAAATTGAGTCATATTGAGACACATTCATAATATGATTTTTCATCTCTCCTTTTATGTTAATAACAACTGTTTGATTTGAGGTTGTTTTCTTGTTGTTTGCAGAAGCCGAAAGCGGTATGCCCTCTTCCTTATCTTTCCCTCCAAAGTTCAACCCTATCGCCACCACTTTAGAGCTTCTGACTTTGGGTCATGTTTCCTAAGGATCCATTTCCAAACCCTATATCAAAACGGGCCAATGTCTCACTCTATCTTTGATTGTGTTCCTTGTGCCTAATGCACTAACTTCTTTGCAGGCAGAGAGAGGATAGTTGAATTTGACTCGTTTGTAACTCTTGTTGATTTGTCTGATGTTGTCGACGTGCCCAGGCTAACACCATCCCCTCCATTTCTACCTCCTGTTTTGAGTTTCTTTCTGTCTCGCGTTTCAGTCGTTCTGCTTAATTTCTCTCTCACTTCAGTTCTTTTTCAGTGTCCTCAGTCAGTCGTAACTGTGTGCGAACTTTGCCAAACTGATTATAATTTTCTTCCCGGGTGTTTCTTTATTTTTGTGCTATGCTCATCATCACAACACTACTTCATATTATTATAGTTTTGATAGTGTCATCTCACTTATCAGTCGGGAAACAGATTGTTGATGTCTGAACCCCAGAAGGGTTTATCATGGATTAGGCTATTGTTGATTTGTTGCACATTTCTGCAATATTATGGAATCGGTGGATTGATTATGTCATTGCAGTTTGACACAAATGCATGTTTTATAGATTTTTACAATACCAACAGCATTTGTTAAACCATGTCATATCTTATTCAAGGCATGGGACCATTGACTTTGGATAACTTAACATTTATCCTATGGACGTTTTAGGCCACGTTTTCCATGGGTGCTGCAAATCATCTTCATACATTTCATCCCTTTCTTACTGTTTTGTCATATGTGTGTGGATACGGTTTGCTTTCTGTGCGTGCGTGTGCGTGCGTGTGTGCGTAAGCTTGTGTGCGTGTCAGTCACCATGTACCCCCCATACCTGTGTGTCTCTGAGTAGATGTTATCAAATGAGGTCACTTCCTGTCAGTTTGGTGTTTAAGAAAACAATCCAACTGCACAGAAGTTACTGCAACAGTCTGCATCTACGTACCTGTCTCTTTATCTGTACTGCGGTGGCTATGCCTGGTCTGTTTTACACTGTTTGGTAACTGCATGTAATAACACTATCATATGGGATGCTTGCCTTGTTGCTCATAATATGAGGTTTTGATACAGTTTGTGCCTCTATGCATAATTGGAGAAAAAATACATTTTGTTTCATTTCTTAGTTATTAGATCTGAAATGTGTAAACTATGTGAAATCTCAGATTTGGGCAGCAATGTGTTTTTTTTTTTTGTAGTGGCTTTGTTAGTTTATTTTGTATTTTCCCGAAACAGCATGTCGAACGTGATTCCTGTTTTCTACGCTGGGGCCATTCTATCTGGTATAAAGCTCAATAGGGCAACTCTAAACTTAAGTTTAGCAGAATATCATGTTATTTTGCTGTTGCTATTGATTACAGCTTTATAATTGATCCAATCGCCCCCTTCTTGTTTAAGTACGTTGTTTGTAGAGCCCAGAGGAAAGATTTTTTTTTATCATTTGCAAATTAGTCTGTAGTTTTCAGCTGCTCTCAGCTATTTTCTGAGCCTGCGTGCACTTTGACACAGTATAATGTTGGTATAGATAAGTTGTCTAAAATCTGTCTAAACAGTACCAAAGTACCAAAAACTAAAAACATTTAATGTATGAAGGCCGAACATTGAATGACAGTGAATAATTAATAAATTAAAGAGTTGGTAAAATAACGTATTAGTAAATTAAAGAGTTGGTAAAGTAAAATAACGTATTAGTAAATTAAAAGGTGAATAAAGTAAAATCAGGTATTAGCAAGTCAGTCAAGCATAAAACTTTAGTAAAGTACAATGAAGTATTAGTAAAACACAGGATTAGTCAAATTTGTAAAGTATAATAAAGCCTTAGTAAAGTAAACTATTTGCAAAGTATAGTATTCATAAAACAAGAAGTCAAATATTTGTTAAGTATTATCAAAATAAGTTAGGAAAGTATTCCTAAAGTAAAGTATTATTCATTTCCCTTTCGTCTGGGCTCGGAGGCCAGGGTTGTCGTCCCCTGACTGTCGGTCTGTGTGTTCCGTTTGTTAGTCTGTCTGCACTCCCATCATTGATGATTCCTACCCACAGGTAACCATTAATGAACTGGGTGTATGTATCGTCCACTCTCGTCTCAGTCTAATTCAGGGGGAATGATACAGCCAGTCCATACAGGCACCCTACACACACACACCATCCAAATCTACATTATCTTCTTTACTGTAGACATATGTTTGCGGATACAGTTTTAGGGTCTGTGAGGTTAGGGGTTACAGTGTTAGGGGTTAGAACGAATTTGAGTATGAATATTACTTATCCATTAGATAATATTACATGGCCATTTTCCCTCAGATTCTTGGTTATTAATTTGTTCTCCCTGATAAATCAACATGGACACTGATAACGTAAAGAAAAAATGTATATCATATCACATTTCTTAGTACTATAACAATACTATAATACCCTAAAGCAGTGCTATAACAATACTATAATACACTAAAGCAGTACTGTAGCAGTACTTTAACAATACTATAATACACTATATAACAACACTTAAGCCTATAGCAGATGATTCCTATTCCTCTGTAGTCTTAGTCCGAGGGCTGTTCATTCCCTTGCCTTCCACTGTCCAGTACTAACCCAGGTAACAGTATCTAACTGTAGTGTAACACACTCGTTACATCATTCTGATAGCTGATTGGCTCTGACTTCTGAGACTGAAACCACTCCATAACAACAATTTTAATTCTTTCTGCCCCCCCCCTCCCACATCCCTCCTAACCCTGCCCCAAACCCCATCCAAGCCAATCAGAACCATGGTGAAAAAGAAAAGAATTAAAATGTACAAACCAACTCATGCTGTTGCGCATTCTGTCCATCTGTGTGAGTAGCCTCAGAGAAGGTGGCTGAACATGGAAACAATGGAAGAAGCAAGCTGTTTTTCGACACAATAACACTTGAACAAATACCCACCTCCATACAGTGGCCTACTAGCTCACACTGATAGCATTTACAGTACTTCCATTCCATACCACTCTCCAAACAAAGCAACTGGAGACTGCAGAAGCTGTGATTCCTTTGACCAATCCAATCAGGCCATTCTATATCGCTGTAGTAGTGTAGCTCCAGCTAGAGGGTTGATGGTGTGTGTGTGTGTGTGTGTACCATTCCTCTTGATTAGCGTGTGAGTGTGACTCTAACGGCCGTAACAGCGCCTACAGAGCGTGATGTCATCTATCTCTCCCATTACCCAGCATCCTCATCAACCCGGGGAACCACGTAAAGATGCAGGAAGGAACTCTGGGGTTCTTCATCGCCAGCGATGCCAAAGAAGTAAAGAGGTAAAGGCCACAGTCTCAGTTTAAGGCCTTGTCTGTTTTCTATCTTCACTCTCTTGGTGGCTAAAAAAGTCACCATACTGTACAAAGCGATTAGACAATAAACTCCTATAAATATCATTGGTAAAAGTGAAAGCTAGCTCACAGCTCAACCTGGTGGAATGGATAGAACTCAATTGGTGTAAGTTGCAAACCAAGATAATAAATGTCTATGCTGCTGTTTCCCCCCCAGAGCATTTTTCTACTGCAAAGCTTGTCACGACGACATCACAGACCCCAAACGGATCAAAAAGTGCGGCTGCAAACGACGTGAGTACAGCTACTCTCCATCCACAACACCACCACCCACCCCTCTCATGACCCCCTCCCATCCCCAACCCCTCCCCTATCCCCTGAAGTATGATTAGGATATGCTATAATAAAGATTGTCATATCCATTACTGTTTCTCATAGGAATGTCCTTTTACAGTGATAAAATGGAAATGGAAATTGCCCCAGTGATTACCTTGAGTCCCTTTTGAGTGTATCAACTGTGATCACAACTTTCAAACCTTCATTGTCTGAAATCAATGTGTTATGGTATTATTTTCTCAATCCAAGCAAACAGTACAGGCAACATTGTGTACATTTTGTTAGATTTTTTTTCATTTCATTTAATTTCTATTTTGAATATGTGAACCTATCATGTCAAGAATGTATCATAATGATGAAACTAGCTAGAAGGGTGGACTGAAGTCTGGAGGGCAAAAAAGACAGAGAGAGAAAGAAAGCGAGACAACAGGCAAAGAGAGAAAAAAAGAGTGGGAGTTCTACATCAGTATGCTAACGATGGAAGAAGTGAATGTCAGGGAGAGGTAGAATGACAGGAGTAGCTGAGCAGAAGAAGGAGGCTGTCAGATCGCCATAGTGACTCTGTGACACAGGCAGAGTTAATGACCTCAGTCAGGTGTTAGAATAAATGAGACAATGGCGTTCCTCTGCTCAGGGGTCATTGGGGCAGACAACCAGACTCCCTATTGGCCCAACCATACAGAATCAGAGCACCTTATTGGGCCAGGCATTCCACCAAAAACATCTGCCAGCAGTGAATGACTTGGAATATGACTTAATATTTCTATTGGTCAGACTGGGAATTAGAGAATGTGTACCAGGGTTGGGTTCAATTCCATTTCAATTCAGTTAATTCAGGAAGTAAACTCATTGAGGAAAATAATATGTTGTATTTTTGGTTTACTTCCTGAATAGCCTGAATTGAAAGCATTAATTCAGAGGCAGGGCCTTATTTACTACCTGACCTACATGGGCACTTGTCCCAACATGTTAGCATGTTAAATAATTTAGCGTCCTGTAGTCTCTGTACATCTAGAAAGGTCAGTGACAGTTACAGTAAGTGGCCTATGCCCAAACACATGATCTCCAACGTCCTTTCCCTTTGTCTGTGTCATCTCAATTATTCACACTATAGGTCTCGTAGTCTGTCAGGTAGAGAGAACCAGAGACCTGTTTTGTCTGATTCACAGTATAACTGAGACAAGGCAAGCCGAGCTGTACTTGGCTGGCCTGGTTACATATCCACTAGAGTTGCTGGAACCGTGCTGGAAAGGACAATGTGAACATAATGTATCCAAGCCAGCACAGTACGGTTTGGGTTGGCCCTATAGTGTAATTGGTAATCATGCTAGATTTACTGTACCTGAAACAAGACAGTTCTATTGTAGATTATTTGGGGTTTCTGTGTCTCCATCTTATTGCTGTTTTATTACCAACAGGAGGGCCCCATTTAGAGAGATGACCGTTCCATTACTAGAATGGAAGTTTGTCTTCTGTTCTGTTTTGTTTCTGTTGTTATTGTTGTTTATTTTTTCCATGTTTTTATGACCATTGACATTTTGTTGATGTTATTTCCTTCCCCTACTGCCGCCGGGAAACACCACTTCTTTATTTGAACCACTCTCTGGTAGTGATTTATTGTGAGTAAAAGAAACACGGGTTCCCTCCTACCCAGAGTGCAGTGCAAGTGTCTTTTCTCTTTCTCAGCCAATAGTATACTGTATTCTATGTTGCATGTTACCAGTGTAGCATTTGCATCCCTCTCCTCGCCTCTCATCTTTACACTGTCCTGCCTCAGACCAGACCTGAAGGAATACAGCAGAACCCAAACTCAAACCAGCATCTGATTGTCTAGTGTGTCTCCTCGTAGGCCCATAGTCTAGCCCAGCCTCAGGCTCATTTCAGATGACAGAGTGGAGTGTGATTTTATCATAGAAGTACATGAACTCTCTTCGACTCACTTCAAAAAGTTATTTTTGTCGCAATATTTGGTTGTTAAACTGAACAGATCTGTATTAGAAACCCAATCCTAAGCTTTGTCATCTGTCCTTAAGTCCTCCTTACCTCCTCTCTCTAATGTCACGCTCTGAGAAAGTTGTACATGGATGTGGTGACAATATTGAAATATCAAACCCACAGATTGATATAGGTAACATTAGTCATTGATTTTTTAGATCTTTTTATTTTATTTTTAGAGGCTATTTTGCACGCTGCTGTATTTTCTGAAAAGCGGAAAGTGTTCTTGTGGGAAGTTCTTAAAATATTTCAGCTTATTGAGCAATGTTTCAAAACACAATTAAAACAATCTGGTCGTACCACCCTCACTGCTTCTGGTCCCTTTCCCACCCCCCAGTGCTCTAGTCCTCTGCCCAGCTCCAGTCATACCATTACACATAGTTAGTTCATCAGTGCATTTAGAATTGAAGTGTCGTCGCCCCCAGCCCCACTGCATTTCAATTCTATATGGTCATCAGGCTCTTTTTTACTCACTGCCCTCAGTGGCCTGAGTGAAAGAAAACAGCTTCATTAGACAGTTATTTTCCGCGCCAATGTGGTACTGCCATTTGGCCACTAGATGGCCATGTCTTACAGTCCTGAATGTAGCCTATTGAAGGAAACTGACACACATCCTCAGAAACCTATTCAGCCAGAATATGATGAGCAACAGGGTGTTTCAGTCATAGACTGTTATAGAATTACTAGAACGGTAAAAAAAATTGCATTTCAAAATGGCCGCCGGTCCAACCATCACAGACCCATTGATTTGATTGGAGTTACTGTACTAGTAATGGTAATATCTCTATGGTTGCAGTTAACTGTAGGTGTATCTTAACCTTTAAAGGGAAAAGTTCTCTTACTTTAGTTTCATCATTGAATAAATTAACCCTTGGCTGTGTTTTATGCAGCCTGGTCTCATAGTCTATACGTAACATAGTAAAAGTAAATCCGGGACATTTGAATTAGTGTGATTTGTTACGTTTGGTATGGTCACATAAGACAAAAGATTACTTAAGGCAAAAGTGTGTGGTTGGTCGGTGTGGAAGGGTGACGTATAATGTTCAAATCTCATCACGGACAACTTGATAATTTTAGCTAATTTGCAACTGCTTACTACTTTTTATCTACTTTGCAACTACTTAGCATGTTAGCTAACTCTAACCTTAACCTTAACCACTAGCCTAGCTACAACAAATTGGAATTCGTAACGTCATATGTTTTTGCAAATTTGGAACTTATTGTACAAATTGCATTTCTGAACATATTGTACGAAATTCAATTCGCAACATATCATACGAATTTGAATTCCTTACTTATCATAAGAAATGGATGATGGACATCCTCAAATGAATAACTGCCATATGAAACGTAACATATCACATAAATTGGAGTGGATGGAATTTACTTTTACTATGTCTACCCCTGAGTCCAGGTTGGTTTTATGGTGTGCAATGTTTGATGGTTTGGTTTGGTTGGTTGAAGACGTCTGAACACAAAATGAGTATTTCAAGGGAAAACTGTTCTTTGTCTTACGCATTCCTCTATTTCCATTTGTGCTTTGCAACATGGTACAATAACTGGAGAGTTTAAAAGTGGTTTTAGTTTGATTGCTTTCTATAAGTATCCATATGTTAATATAATATGACTGTTAATATAATATGACTAAGTCAACACTGCTCATTGAGTTCTTGCTGAATAGGGTTGTCTTTCACTTAAGAGGATCAATGTCCGTTAGTCAGGTGTACATTTTAGGACATCCTTTTCTCTATCGATTTTCAACACTGGCTTCAAGATGACTTCGTCTTTGTACGTTTTGTCAGGTGTAATGTTGAATGGGACATACACAAACATACTTTTATTTATAGAACCACAAACAAAAGAGACAGCACAGTTGTGTTTGTGTTAACAATCACCTTTCTTTGACAAAATGTACACAGACAGTCATGTTCTTGTGGACTCTTGTGGTGAAGAATGTCCTAAAAGGGACACTGTAGTCCGTACTGTAGTAGATCAGGGTAACGGGTATGTGTGAAGTCATTTGAGTCAAACACATTGTCATGTCGTGTTCTCCATCTCCCCCTCCCATGTCTCACTAACCAACAACTACATGTACAGTACTGCGTTCCACTGAATGCCCAGCCTAGAAAGAACTCAGAATAAAACTGAGTTCAGCATGAAACGAAAGCCACACTGCATGTCTGTCACGCCTCCAAAACTGTTTCTGCTCTGTAAACAGTTACCACACTCCCTCTCTTTTAATCGCTGTGATCTCTTTATGCGCGTTTATGAATGCTTCTAAAGCGCTTATGCATGCTGTTTATAGGACACATTCCCTGTTTGGGGCCAGGCCTCGCTCCCCATTCTCTCTCTGGCCACAAACTGAAACCTGCCACCTCGTTTGGGCTCCTAGCCACACATGGTTAAAACAGTAAAAGTAGACTTATAGTTCTCCTCCGAGAGAGTGCCAGAGTTTCTGTGAGGGTGTTAGAGTGAGTTAGTGACTTGGGACCCTGGCATAGGGGGAATGGGAACCAGGGATTGTTGTTTGTTGCCTGAACCAGAGTCACAGAAATCTAGAAGTGCTGCTCTGAGGGGCTTTCACTACCTACTGCTACTTCTCCTGGGGTGAAGACCTCGACACATCTACTGTACACGCACACACACACCTCAAATGTTTTACATACAGATCTGCCATCTTAATTTGATCACTCTGTTGTCACAGAGAATTTTTCTGTGCAGCAGGAAATGCAAAGGTTTAAAATGACTTCTAAAGTTTTTAATTTTCACTTTAAAATGTCAGACTTGATTTGCCCTAATGAAAAATGCCCATTAATTCTAATCCACATAATAATTCAGGTTTCCTGTTGCTGCATGCAAGATATGTTTCCTGCTGTGAGAAGCAGGGTCAAATTAAGAGAGTTCTCCATGTACATCCACAGTAACTTGCAAACACATACACAAACCTCTCTGGGGGAGTGCTGGTTTAGTGAAACTCTTGTATTATAGACTAGCATGGTATGGCCAGTCCAGCCAATAGAGTAGTGTGATGATGCCTTGACCAGGGCTGCTGCACCTGCATGAAGGGATACAGGTACGTGATCCACACCTTTAGCCAGACGCATAGAGGATGTTATGGTCTGTTCTGAATGGAATAATATATGTCTCTAGGAGGTTTGCTGCTGAAGACATTGCCCATGCTACTCTCCTACCCCAGAATGAATCCCCTTCCATCTACCCCTGCCCCCCTTCCCCCCTCTCCCCCACTGTCATATTGGCCTGTATACCTGTTATGGCATTTTCAGCCTTTGGACACAGCTTGACCCTTGAGCCTAAGACCATCTGTACTACAAGTTAAATTGGACTACAACATTCAAATTGCTCAAAACTTTATTGATCTAAACAAGACTTTAGGATAACTTTGAAAAAAACTTTTTTTGGCCTTGATAATATATTGCACACAATTCTCACTGCAAAGAAACAAAAGCAGTTTGGCACTTTAGCTGTATACTGTGGGGTCCAAAATTATTGACAGCCTTGATAAATTACTGTATAAAATAAATAACTAAGATACTGATCTATATTGTATACAAAAAGGGAAATTATATTTTTTTATACTAATACAATTGCTCATAGAAATAGTTATTGACACCCCTGTTTGCAATACCTTTCAATACCTCACCTTGCGAGGATAACGGAGGGATGTTAGACCATTCCTCTGTACAGAATCCTTCCAGATCCTTGATCTCCCTTATGTGCGCTAATGGACTGTCCTCTTCAATTCAAACCACAGGTTTTCAAATGGGTTTCAAGTCTGGAGACAGATGGCGATTGGAACATTTTGATTTTGTGGCCAATTAATAATTTCTTTGTGAATTGGTATGTGTACTTGGGGTTACTGTCTTGCTGTAAGAGACAAGCAGGTTTTTGGCTAAATTGTCCTCGTGCTGGGTAAAGTTCATGATGTCGTTGATCTTAACAAGGGCTCCAGGACCAGTGGAAGCAAAATAGCCCCATAACATCAGAGACCCACCACCATATTTTACAGGAGGTATGGGGTTCTTTTCTGCTTAAATCAAATCAATCCAATCAAATGTTATTCATCACCTGCTTTGTAAACAGCAGGTGTGGGCTAACCATGACATGCTTACTTACGGACCCTTCCCAACAATGAAGAGAGAAGGAAAATAGAGAAGTAATATCAAAGTAAAACACGTAATAATAAAAGTAATACTAGATACATACAGTGCCTTGCGAAAGTATTCGGCCCCCTTGAACTTTGCGACCTTTTGCCACATTTCAGGCTTCAAACATAAAGATATAAAACTGTATTTTTTTGTGAAGAATCAACAACAAGTGGGACACAATCATGAAGTGAACGACATTTATTGGATATTTCTAACTTTTTTAACAAATCAAAAACTGAAAAATTGGGCGTGCAAAATTATTCAGCCCCCTTAAGTTAATACTTTGTAGAGCCACCTTTTGCTGCGATTACAGCTGTAAGTCGCTTGGGGTATGTCTTTATCAGTTTTGCACATCGAGAGACTGAAATGTTTTCCCATTCCTCCTTGCAAAACAGCTCGAGCTCAGTGAGGTTGGATGGAGAGCATTTGTGAACAGCAGTTTTCAGTTCTTTCCACAGATTCTCGATTGGATTCAGGTCTGGACTTTGACTTGGCCATTCTAACACCTGGATATGTTTATTTTTGAACCATTCCATTGTAGATTTTGCTTTATGTTTTGGATCATTGTCTTGTTGGAAGACAAATCTCCGTCCCAGTCTCAGGTCTTTTGCAGACTCCATCAGGTTTTCTTCTAGAATGGTCCTGTATTTGGCTCCATCCATCTTCCCATCAATTTTAACCATCTTCCCTGTCCCTGTTGAAGAAAAGCAGGCCCAAACCATGATGCTGCCACCACCATGTTTGACAGTGGGGATGGTGTGTTCAGCTGTGTTGCTTTTACGCCAAACATAACGTTTTGCATTGTTGCCAAAAAGTTCTGGTTTCATTTTGGTTTCATCTGACCAGAGCACCTTCTTCCACATGTTTGGTGTGTCTCCCAGGTGGCTTGTGGCAAACTTTAAACAACACTTTTTATGGATATCTTTAAGAAATGGCTTTCTTCTTGCCACTCTTCCATAAAGGCCAGATTTGTGCAATATACGACTGATTGTTGTCCTATGGACAGAGTCTCCCACCTCAGCTGTAGATCTCTGCAGTTCATCCAGAGTGATCATGGGCCTCTTGGCTGCATCTCTGATCAGTCTTCTCCTTGTATGAGCTGAAAGTTTAGAGGGACGGCCAGGTCTTGGTAGATTTGCAGTGGTCTGATACTCCTTCCATTTCAATATTATCGCTTGCACAGTGCTCCTTGGGATGTTTAAAGCTTGGGAAATCTTTTTGTATCCAAATCCGGCTTTAAACTTCTTCACAACAGTATCTCGGACCTGCCTGGTGTGTTCCTTGTTCTTCATGATGCTCTCTGCGCTTTTGACGGACCTCTGAGACTATCACAGTGCAGGTGCATTTATACGGAGACTTGATTACACACAGGTGGATTGTATTTATCATCATTAGTCATTTAGGTCAACATTGGATCATTCAGAGATCCTCACTGAACTTCTGGAGAGAGTTTGCTGCACTGAAAGTAAAGGGGCTGAATAATTTTGCACGCCCAATTTTTCAGTTTTTGATTTGTTAAAAAAGTTTGAAATATCCAATAAATGTCGTTCCACTTCATGATTGTGTCCCACTTGTTGTTGATTCTTCACAAAAAAATACAGTTTTTATGTTTGAAGCCTGAAATGTGGCAAAAGGTCGCAAACTTCAAGGGGGCCGAATACTTTCGCAAGGCACTGTAAAGATAACTTCGCTATATGCAAGGGGTACCAGTACTGAGTTGATGTGCAGGGTTATGAGGTTATTGAAGTAGATATGTATATTTAACTAGGAGTGGCGTATGTGATAAGCCAATTATGAATTGGCCACAAAATCTACATTTTTGCAATCGCAAGTCTCCGGACATGAAGCCCATTGAAATCTTGTGGTTTGAATTGAAGAGGGCAGCCCATAAACACATATGAAGGATATCAAGGATCTGGAATGATTCTGTATGAAGGAATGGTCTCTGGTTTCTGGTTTCCCAAACCCGGTCCTGGGGGCCCCTGTGGGTGCACGTTATGTTTTTTGTCCTACAGTAGCACTACACAGCTGCCTCAAATAATCAAAGCTGAGAAAATATTACTTATTTAGCAATCTCTTTCTCTGAGCAATTATATTAGTATAAAATAAGATCATTTCCCAATTGTTTTAAGCATACAATAAAGCTCTGTATTTAAATGTACAGTCTTGTATACAGTTATTTATGCTCGTCTTTATCAAGAGTCTCAATCATTTTGGACCACACTGTATGAAGCTCCCAAACATTTTAGGTGCCCATTACTGGTCTTTTGTTGGGTCTCAAGCCCGAGCTGGCATCTAAGGCTTTGCACTTATTATCTCCTTTATGGAAGGAACTTTCCGGCTTCCCAACATGAGTGTTTCACCTTTTGCCATTAACCTGCTGCTTTTCCTCTTCCTCTCATCCCAAAACATGACTGTAGCCAAGATGTCCGTCTACAAACAAATGAAACTGGCATGTTGTTTTGATTGCGGCCGTTCAGAGCGAGACTGCTCTTGCATGTCAGGCAGTGTACATTGTAACATGGACACCCTACAGAGGGCCTACCCACTCTCCTCTGTCTCTGTTCATGATTGCGCAACCACTTTACGTGCCTGTAAGTTACACCGCCCAACACGTGTTGTTACATGTCTGTTGTGTGTGCCCTGTATGTGTGTGTGTGTTTCATGTGTAGGTACATGTGTGTACTGTATGTGCTTTATACGTAAAGTCGTACACGTGACGTGCTTCCATAGTCGTGGCTTATTTACATGTATTTATTGTTATTATTATAATTAGTAGTAGTATCATTCATTTGAGTAGTGTTTATTATTATTATTTATTGGGTGGGGATGGTGGTGTTGCTTTGTGGTGCTGCTTTACTGTAGCTGTTAGCTCTGAGGCTAGCGCATGCTACATCAGTCAAGCACTCGTGTGGTGGCTGTGTTATTAGACAGTTGGTGTTTGGTGTATTATATTGTTTCTAATGCAGTATATTATGTATAAAATGTGACTATGTTGAAGGGATGCTTTATCTCTGACTGTATGCAATATCTTGATGACAGTTTTAATGTATTTTTGTTGTCGTTTTGTCTTCCTTTGTTTTATGAAGGCATCCCATGCTTTTAGGGGAACCTCCTTGCTAACTGTGTTTCTGTTCCTGATCATTTTATTTCAAGCTCACAGGACTGACTTGTGCAGGAACGAGAGCCATGCTCGACTGATGTTCATAGAGCGATATTAATAGAGAATGTAGATATGTAGCATATCAAATGGGGTTCATCTTAAAGTTACACGAATAAACAAAATTACATCATCGTACACAATGGGATGACCTCCTACCTCCTACCTCCTAGCCCATCCCAGAGTTTTAGGCAACCATTGCAGCGCTCCAGTGGATAGCAACAGTCGCTAACCAAGCTTGAGTCCAACACATGGACAAGCTCTCATTTCAAAAGAATAGAAGCCAATGAGGGCAAAGGCAAAAGTGGAGAGTTTTCATAAAAAAACAAGTTGTTTAAATGGCTAAATAATTGAACAGTACACCAGGGGTACTTGGGACTGTGATTCCTGAAATGCAGTGCCTGTTGATGGAGTATTTTTATGAATCCGAAATTATACTTTTGTTGCATTGTTTGCTAGCTGGTTAGCTTGCTAGCGCTCATTGACCAACATTGAAAATGTTGCTAACGTTAGTTAGCTAACTAGCCAGTTAATATAACTTGTATTCTCCAAATGTATGTTAACTTGCTCAGTTAGCTATATTATTAATACAACTCACTGCTGTCAACATCAGCACTACTTAGCTCCAAAATGAGTTGAGTAGCTTTGACTGCATGCTGACGGTGCATTCAGAGCCATCCGGTGGCTAGCCACAGTTCAAACTTCATTTTACCAAGTTCCTGTGAAGCCACAGTCCACCATAACATTCCCGAAAGTCTTCCGATTAGCATGGGGTGGTCAGTGTTTAATTTCATTGTGTATTAAAAACACAGTTTGAGATCATTGTGAGGGGTTTTCTCTTTGAATTGGGAATTGGACTTGGGAATTGGAATTAGGAGCGAGGTAGCAACCGTAACCAGAGGGGTTGGGCTTAGCAAAGGGTGATTTATTGGCTCTTCACAATATCACACCCTCCCTTGTGGCCACACCCTGTTGTGCATGATGATGTCATGAAGATGTCAGTGTTTACAGCCTCATTGCCAGACTTAAGTGTTTATCATAATCCAAAACATGTACGTATACACACAGCAGTGTTCTAGAATATTGGACTGTTGGCTTTCATACTTTTCGAATTCTCAGCGCAGCTCAAGCAGTTTCTCCAACTGTCAACACATTCAAATGAATAGAGGACGCGTACCGGAGCCGTGTTGGTTTGAAATTGTGGGGAGGTGTGTCCCCCCCGCGGATGGTCTCAGAGTCATGTAGCTATGTCACAGTGGGACCCCAGACTACAGCGTTTGTGGACCATGCTTTACACAACGTGTCCCTTGAAGGTTCTCCCCGTGGGTTATTACATGATCCCTATGTGACAATATGACTGTCTGTCAGAGTGTTGTGGTCTGTAGTTGTTGACAGTTGATTGTGTATCTCTTTTCATCCCAGGAAAGCGGTTAATCTTCCAATAAGAAAACAATGAATATGATGAGTGTTGAGTTATACCCAGTTCGGATCGTGATCCTCAGCCATGATACTCATCCAGCCACAACCAGCCAACATATATGGATTCACTTGTAATTAAGTAGCGAGATACTCCAAAGGATTAGAATAAATAACTCCCTCTCTGTTTTCCCAGACTTGATCTTTGTCCCATCAGATTACTTTCTCCTCTTCCTCAGTAATCAGGAACCCAGAAGATCATGTTTTGTTCTTTCCTTAAAGGGATAGATAAAAAAATAAGTTTTGATTATTTGCGACTTCCAGAGCGTGTTTCATCCAAACCATTTTTTTTGTTTTGTTTGCTGGTTATTTAGCATCATCCAGAATCTCCTGGCTAGCATTTTTGGAGCTTGTAGCAATGCTAGTGGAAACAGTTTGAAGAAGTTAGCGCTGCATTCAAAAGCATGGGGAACAAGCCCTCTGTTGCTCTTCTAGGGCTGTCTGGACCTATCAGAAGACCCAGGCAGAGGAGAGAGGGGAAAGGGAGATGACAGTGGTAAAGGGAAATAGCAGTGATTGGATAGAGGGAAAAGAGAGATGGCAGTGATTGGATAGAGGGGAAAAGGGAGAAATCAGCCCCATATGATTTCCACCTCAGCATTCTCCCACCATCTGCAAGTGAACTCAGACTAGATTAGTGTCAACCGCCTGATGATGAGTTTGGTTTTGCCTCTTGTAGGTTGGTGGGCCACTACTCTCCCTCTGCACCAATTACTGGCTATTAGGGTAGTTACTGATCTCTCTCCTCCCTCAGCCCCTCGTAGGATTTCATGGAAGACTAAATCTTTCTTGTTCTCTTTAAAGGGGCGATCAGCAGTTGCTACATCCATTTTTGGACTTATAAATTGATGATATGTACCCATTTGATTCTTGAAGAATAAAGCGTATCAATGGCCCATGGGCTTTGTTCAACTGTCCTACCCCAGCAGAACCCAAAATATAAGCTTGTTTTACTACGTTTGTAAACAATGTAAACAAACTCCATATTGCCTCAAAACATGGTTATTAAAACTATAATCTTGATATCATGGGTGGTATTTAGTATTTGTATTTATTTAGGATCCCCGTTAGCCAAGGCAGCCACTACTCTTCCTGTAGTCCCGCAATATTTAAAATATTACATGACATTTCATGACATGTTTCACAACACATTAAGTGCGTTCCCTCAGGCCACTACCCTACTATCACATTATCTGTGTGTAGAGTGCATGTCTTATCATGTGTATGTGTCTCTTCACAGTTCCCGCTGTTCCATAAGGGATCTTTTTTTAAATCTGATTCTACTGCTTGCATCAGTTACCTGATGTGGAATAGAGTTCCATGTAGCCATGGCTCTATGTAGTTCTGTGCGCCTCCCATAGTCTGTTCACTTGAGGATTGTGAAGAGACCTCTGGTGGCATGTCTTGTTGGGTATGAATGGGTGTCTGAGCTGTGTGCTAGTAGTTTAAACAGACACCTCGGGACATTCAGCATGTCAACACTTCTTACAAAAACAAGTAGTGATGAAGTCAATCTCTCCTCCACTTTGAGCTATGAGAGATGTATGTGCATATTATTCATGTTATCTGTCCCTGTACATTTAAGGGCCAGCTGTGCTGCCCTGTTCTGAGCCAATTGTAATTTTCAGAGGTCCCTCTTTGTGAAACCTGACCACACGACTGAACAGTAGTCCAGGTGTGACAAAACTAGAGCCTGTAGGACCTGCCCTGTTTATATTGTTGTTAAGGCAGAGCAGCGCTTTATTATGGACAGACTTCTCCGCATCTTAGCTACTGTTGTATCAATGTGTTTTGACAATGACAGTTTACAATCCAGGGTTACTCCAAGCAGTTTAGTCACCTCAACTTGCTTTCAACGTTATTTATTACAAGATTTAGTTGAGGTTTAGGGTTTAGTGAATGATTTTTACCAAATACAATGCTTTTAGTTTTTGAAATGTTTAGGACTAACTTATTCCTTGCCACCCATTTATGAAACTAACTGCAGCTTTTTAAGTGTTGCAGTGATTTCATTCGCTGTAGTAACTGATGTGTATAGTGTTGAGTCATCCGCATACTGGCTTTACTCAAGGCCAATGGCATGTCATTGGTAAAGATTGAAAAAAGGGGCCTACACAGCTTCCCTGGGGAATTCCTGATTCTACCTGGATTATGTTGGAGAGGTTTCCATTAAAGAACACCCTCTGTGTTCTGTTAGACAGCTAACTCTTTATCCATAATAGAGCAGGGGGTGTAAAGCCATAACACATACTTTTTTCCATCTGCAGACTATAATCGATAATGTCAAAAGCCGCACAGAAGTCTAACAAAACAGCTCCCACAGTATTTTATCATCAATTTCCCTCAGCCAATGGTCAGTCCTTGCATCCATAGCTCTTTCTATGAATTTGAGAATGGTTACATTCTCCAGCCCCATCCCTTAGCTTTTTACAAAAACGGTGTTAGGCCGGTGCTTTTTATTGTTTCATCCGCTGATTGCTGCTTAAAAGGGGAAATCTGTAGTTACTACATCCATTTTTTGGACTTACACTGAGTGTATAAATCATTATAAACACATTTACATGACATAGACTGACCAGGATAATCCAGGTGAAAGCTATGATCCCTTATTGATGTCACTTGTTAAATCCACTTCAAACAGTGTAGATGAAGGGGAGGAGACAGTTTAAAGAAGGATTTTTAACAATTGAGACATGGCTTGTGTATGTGTGCCATTCAGAGGGTGAATGAGCAAGACAAAAGATTTAAGTGCCTTTGAATGGGGTATGATAGTAGGTGCCAGGCGCCATGCTTAGTGTCAAGAACTGCAACACTGCTGTGTTTTTCATGCTCAACAGTTTCCTGTGTGTATAAAGAATGGTCCACCACCCAAAGGACATCCAGCCAACTTGACACAACCGTGGAAGCATTGGCGTCAACATGGGCCACCATCCCTGTGGAACGGTTTTAGCACCTTGTGGAGTCGATGCTCCGACGAATTGAGGCTGTTCTGAGGGCAAAAGGGGAGAGGTGCAACGCAATATTAGGAAGGCGTTCTTAATGTTTTGTACACTCAATGTATACATTAATGATGTGCACCCATTGCATTTTTAAGAATATAATTTATAAATGCCTCATGAGCTTAGTTCAACTGTTGTACCCCCATCAGAACCAAAAATATAAGCTTGTATTACTCCAATGTTTATAAACAAAGAAAATGTAAACAAACACTATATAGTCTTAAAGCTGCAATATGTAACGTTTTGGGCGACCCGACCAAATTCACATATACATTCTCATTGAAAACAAGCCTAAGAAGCAGTATATCTGTTCTATGTGCGCTATTTCTATGCTTCCCGTTCTCAAGGTATTTTACGTTGGGTTTTGCACACCAGCTTCAAACAGCTGAACATACAATATATTTGGTTATTGAAAATATATTTCACAGTGGTTTAGATGGTACAATGATTTTCTACAATTGCTTGTGTTGTCACATGAATTGAAATTAGGCGAACTATTCGAATTTTAGCAACCAGGAAATGGTGTTGCGATTTTTGCGTATTGCACCTTTAAAACATTGTTAATACAATCATTTTGTTATCATGGATGGTCAGTCCTTGCATCCATGTCTATGAATTTGAGAGTTGTTACATTTCTCCAGCCCCATCCCTAAACTTTTTACCGAAACTGGGGCTGGGAATTACTTTGTTATTTCAATTACAGATTTCCCCTTTAACTCTGAACAAAACCTATTTTTCGGTGAACAAAGTGAGTTAGAGATCACTATCGCTGGAATTCCTCTGTATTTTTCCATGTTTTTCTCTTTCAGAGTGGATAAGATGTCTCTGACCACGATGACTTCATTCACATCTGAAATTGATTTTCAACTGGTTTGTTCTTGAATAGTGAATCTGCGAAGCACTTTACATTTAGACCACACACTATGCAGAGTTGCCAATTGAAATATACATGGACGGGCTAATAGAATGTCTTAAGTCTGAAGTGGGGGCGCTTCTTCCTAACTAAGAGCAGTGATTCAGCTCGGAAGTAAACCTTGTGCAGGTGTAGTCATCTTTGGGACACTGTTTTTGGTCTCTCAGGGCGTTGTTTGTCTCAACTTCTGGGGACCATCTGGGGCAAAGATTCCGGTCTGGCGGCTGGGGATGCTTGGTTAGGGTAGGGTTAGGGTCAGGAGAAGAGGTTTAGGCTGAAGTTGGAGCTGGGGTTGGGGTTGCTGGGCAGGGTTGGGGACAGGAGAAGCGGTTTGGGCCTGGAGCCAGAGGGTTGGGGCTTGGGCTGTCTGCTGTGAACCAGAGACATAAGGCTGTGGCTAGTCTGTGTCTGACTTAGAGGGAGATGGGTATATGTGTGTGTGTCTCAGCGGCAGGCGATCCTTATCCAGCCTGACGTGGAAATTATGTTAGCATTTTTATTTCCCTGGCTCTGCTGGTCCATCACCAAAACCTGCCCTGACAGGTCCTGTCCACCAGGCAAGTTTGGTTCCCCCCTCCCCCCTCCGCGGCCCTCCACGCTCCTCCGTCGCTCTACCCCTCAGACGCTAGCCAGTTAGCCTGCCGCCTCTGCGGACGCAGGTAGATCGATAGCGACAGATGCCAGGGCCAGCGAGGGTCCCTGTTTGAGGGTGTGTGTCACAAGGCAGCCCTGGGCCTTCGCTGTGACCTTTACTGTTGAAGACAGAGCAGGGCAGAGCAGAGCAGAGCAGGGAGGGCTAGGCTAGCTAGTTCAGTCTATGGGAGAATATCCATTGCATACTTCTCGTGTCCTCTCTCCTCGCCTCCTTCTCAAAACCCATTGGAGGAGAAGATCCGACTAGAGGGACCTCTGTCTTTCTCATCCAATGGGTTTTGAGAAGGATACGAGGAGAGAGGATACGAGGAGTATGAAAAGGAGATTCTCCCTTTGACTCTATCCCAAATAGCACCCTATTTGCTATATATTGTGCAATACTTTTGACCAGAGCCCTCCCTTGTTTCCTTCATACAAATAACTATATCCACTTCTTCATCTAAGATTTATTCCTCTGAACTGTGAAGCACTCTGAAATGGCTAACTTAGAATCACTTAGTAACTATGGTGGGTTAGGGGTGCTACTGTCCAGACGGTGGTGTGTGTGTTTCTTTGTCCCTCCCTCAGTGTGTGCGTTATTGGGAGGTATGGGAGAGGGTAGATGTTTGTGTGACTGTCTTTCTGTTTGTGTTTGGTGTGTGTTCTGTTCAGTCTGTAGTCTGGGCTCATCCGTCCGTTCTGTGTGTTGTTTGTTCTCTCTCCACTCTCCCCGTATCACTTTATAATTGAATAGTCTTTAAAAAAAACTCTCGATAGCTCCATGATAGCTCAACAAAAAACGAAAAAGTATTGGAGTAGATTCAATGTGAGGGGAAAAACTTCAGCACATTGCTGAGCTACTTTAGGAGTGGGGAGTTCAATTCAGCTCGTCTGAAAATGATTCCAAACCACAAAACAGGATTTTGATAACATCCCACAGTGCCACAGTTTTGTTTCAATTTCCAGAAGCACAACTTTATCCCCTCCCCTGTTTCACCTCGCTCTCTCTGTGGCCATACAGTCCATCTCTCTCATTCAACTCCTTCACCCCATCCATCGCCTCCTCTTTTACCATTCTGCACTATTCTCTCCATTCAGCTCACATTTTGCGCGATCACCAATGTGTTTAAGTAGTTCTGATTCATTGTTGTCTAACCACTTTCTTTTTACTTCATTTTACATCCATCTTAAATCATTTGATATCTATTTTCTGTGATGTTTGTCTGATATCTGTCTGTCTATGATGTCTCTCTGTGATGTCTTTCTGATATCTGTCTGTCTGTGATGTCTGTCTATGATGTCTGTCTGTCTATGATGTCTGTCTGTGATGTCTGTCTGATATCTGTCTGTCTATGATGTCTGTCTGTGATGTCTGTCTGTGATGTCTGCCTGTGATGTCTGCCTGGGATGTCTGTCGTGATGTCTGTCTAGGATGTCTGTCTGTGATGTCTGCCTGTGATGTCTGCCTGTGATGTCTGCCTGGGATGTCTGCCTGGGATGTCTGCCTGGGATGTCTGCCTGGGATGTCTGTTGTGATGTCTGTCTGGGATGTCTGTCGTGATGTCTGTCGTGTCGTGATGTCTGTCTGGGATGTCTGTCTCTCAGTTCTGTTTGTCTTCTCTGTCTGTCTTTCTGTCTCTGTCTGTCACTCTCATCATGAACATCACCACTCTCTTCCTCCATGTAACCTGTCATTTGTCTCTTGCACTTCTCCTCAGCCAAATATAAGTATAATGGATATGTCAGATCACGTAAGTGTGTTTCTCTGTCCCTCCCCATCCTTGCTTCTGCGACCACCCCCCCACCCAAACCCCTCCTCGTGTTTAGACCTATAATACTGTAGTCCCCTCGCCATATCACCCCCCCCCCCCCCCCCCCCCGAGTATTAATACAATGCTTTGTTTTGGTTTTTGTTCTCCCCTTCAGTTCTAGAACGCTAAGCTACCATCTTAAAGTCTCTGCTGTACATGATGTGAATTGATGCAGTGTTCCTTGACAATAATAACAGAGTTTGTCCACAGTGATGATGTGTAAATGAATATCATGTCTGTCATTTTATAAGCCCCCCTTACTTCTTACATCAGAAATGCATAGATAATAACTATATTCTCACTAATTGACCTAGCCAATTCAGTACAAAACAGATTATTCCCTAACTGTATAACATATGTCCTTTATATATACTGAACATACAGTATATTTGTAATAATTGATTTAAGATCCATGCTCTTGTTCTTGATGACGTTATGTTCAGACCAATACAGTTGTGTTTGTATTGTGCTGCGTCTAGCAGCAGAGGGCGCTACAACACCAGGGATAACGGGAAGTCAAAAAGAGACCAGCGTTCGGTTCAAAGCAGATTGCAATTTAGGTAAATCTCTCAGTATAAAGTATAGTATTGACCAAATGTACTCATTTCTGTCCTGTTTCATATAGATAATGTGAATGTTCCATGCTGTTTGTTTGTTATAATATAATTTTTCAGTTTTTTTATCCTACAGTTTAATAACCATTTGCTTACTGTATAATAATACACTGCTTTCTGTGTTTATCATAACTACAGAAGTACTGTATGATACCATAACAAAAATAGCTGTAATGATAATATTAATGCTAACAATATTATAAAATAATATGAATAATACATCAATGCTAGTAATACAAACCATAATAATCCATAATGTTACATAGCAAAAAATACTCCAAAATACTATGATACCAATGTACCGGTAAACCTAATATTAATACACACATCAAACTTAGCTCAGATTCAATAAACGAACAACAATACCTTCAACAGTATTCTCCCTGCTGTGTTTTCCTATCTGTGATTTGCATAGGACCCTGATGGGGGCTTGCATACGTGATCGCCCCGTCTTGTGATTAGCATTTCTGGTAGGGACAGTTGCCGTCTGGGCTGTTCTGAGTGAACAGTGGACCTGCCAGGGTGTGTGAACGTGCTCTAATGCTGCGCGTGTTTGACAAGGGCCAGATGAATCCAGGAGCTATCGGTGGCGCGCCGTAAATCAAGGAGGCAGCTGACGGCTGGGATAAACCTCTGTTTAGCGCCCTGGGGGGGCCAAGACCACGACACATACAACAACCTAACAACCTACTGTACCAACCGACTAACCAGCAGGAGGACAAGAGAACACTTCCCCTGCGCTCCTCCGCTTTGAAGACCAGCTATTCTGTTTACCTCCCTTTCTTATCCTCTTTCCCTCCTCTTTTTCTCCTTTCTTTTTTTGCTTTACTTTTGTACCTCTCCATTCTTTTCTTTTCCTCTCTTCTTTGTGTGTTCCGAGAATTCTAATAGAAATCATTCCACTGTGGTTTTAAAATGTGAATTCCCTTCTACCAATACTGTAAGAGTATTATGGGGAAACGTCCTCTACATTTGCCCATAGAGGGGTTTGGAAAGTAATTTGGCCTGACTATTTTCAGACAGGCTGTGTTACTGCTTTGTTCTAACACGCTGTGTAGTAAAATGGAATGAGAGGGAGGAAAAAAGCAGAAAAAGCTTTTAATTAATTCATGTTTATTAGGAATGGCAAAGCAAATGTCATATTGAACATTTTATTTTAAGCGTATGCCAAGTGCCTAAGTGGTGCTAAGTAAAACCGAGGTGTCATCGTCAATTACCGAGAAAATGATGGCTGCTTTCATGGCACACATTCAGTCCCTTCTCAAGTCATCTTCAAGGGGGAAATAAATGGTCCAACAATGAAATTCACATGAACTTTTCCCCCGTAAAATATTTAGTGATTCATTCACATGCAGGGGAAATTATTAATAATTTATAGAAGATTGTTTTAATAATGATTTATTTTGTAACTGCGTATTAGCATGTTTACTGTACATGTTTAAAAAAAAATAAGCAGAAATGTAATCAATAACATTTATCCTAAAATGTATATATCTGCTGAATATAATAACATCTAGATTGTTTTAACACAATTTAATATTTCACGGCACAAGATAAATTGTAAAGTAAATACCATTGCCATTCTATTTATCTAGGAACCTCATTCTCCCCAGCTTATCTTTTTCACTCTGTTTATTCTCCATTGTTTGACAGTGAAGGATGAAGTTAGATCATCTTTACAAAACCGATCGATAAAAATTGCCAACTGCACCTCGCCGCCCTCCACCATCACCTCTAATGCCATGCGCCCCCATGCACTGCCTCGCCCCTCCCTCCACCAGGACCCCCCGGTCCCCCAGGGAGAGGTCACCGCCGTACCCCTCGTTAATAACCGTAAAGGAAGCCTGCTTCCTCCAGGGGTGGGTCTTGGGCCCCATGGGGGGTTCCGCATCAGTACCTCAGGCCCCGGCAGGGGTGACACGGCGGGCAGGGCCCTGGCTGAACAGAGCAGGCTGAGCCGGGCCCGCAGCCTGCCGGTGAAATACTGTTACCACCCCAGTAACGCATCTCTGCACGGCCACAGCAGCAGGGCCTGTAGGTTGACCCCCTTAGCAGGATGCATCAGTCCCTAACACCCTGTACTGTCCTGTACTGTCACCCTGCGTCCGTCGCCTGCCTGCATGCAGGTTTCACTGAGCTGCTGCTAGTTGTAAATCGGCACCACTGCTTCTGCTTTGCATGAAGGCAGCTCTCATACACTCACTAATGCAACACCCAGTGCTGTGTGTGTGGCTGCTATGTAGTAGGACTAGTGGATGTGTTTGGAGGGTTATTGGAACCTGGCGTAGTGATAGAACACCTAGTCATTAGTCCACCTGCAAATTAAGAAATGTATACAATCTGTTAATGTTTTATTACATTTTTATAAATGCCCTGAGAAGTTTGCATAGTTTTGATTTTATTGTTGTTATATTTAAGTGGTGTTAGGGGAATTGCTCCCTGAACATTGAGCCAACAACAGTCTGCTGTATCAATCTCAGAGAGACTGTTGTGTAGATAGCAGTTTAGTTTTCAATGTACAGTAATGTCATTGGTGCAGTAACAGTCACACACAAGCTGTGATCCCCATGGCTGCAGTGCAGAACATGTTGTTTCATTGTTGATTATCTCAGTTTTGTTGTTTTGCTTAAATCACACTCGTTTTAACAGAACTGATCTGCCACAAGGCCAAGGACATGAAACTGGCTAGGCCCAGATATATGAGCCTTGCTGTATCCACTAATATAGAACAATAAGCCAACAAAGGGACATATTTTATTCTGTGATATTTTCACAAATTGGATTAGACTAGAGAGAGATGCATTTGTAAAGTGGAATGCGCTTTCTTGTGATATTAGCTATTCAGGATGTCCACATTTGCGAAGTGGAAATGTCAGAGAATGGCATTTTCTTAGGAGGCAAAGTCGCATTTTTACCTTTTATTAGTGCAATTAGGTGAAAGTCTAGAAGGGATGCTCAGACGGAAATGAAATGTCCTCGTTGCTCGGAGCAGTCAGCGCTTGCAGCAACGCAGCATTGATTTGCATTAATATCATGCTGTGGTATTGATTTCTAACCAAAGCACTAATACAGGGTTTGAAGTGACAGTGGCTTTGGCATTTGTGTGCTGCGGATGAAAAGAGTGCCTGGGTGTCTGACTCTTAAAGCCCTTGGAATTCACAGACAGATGGTGGAAAAGATCAGACTGGTGTTAGCTAAACTGGAAGTCTTTAGTAGGTTACAGGATTTCTCTCTAGCTGTGTTCTTCTCTTAGTCTTCTGTCTGTCTGGGCTGGGAGAAAAGTTTTAATCTCCTGTAGAGTGAGGAATAGCTGAGAGGAAAATAAACTTCTATGAGATCAAGCTAATCTAAAACTTCACTGTGCTTCCTGACTTTATTGCGGTGGCCGGAGAGAAAGAATGATTAAATACAAGTATTCATTTAAAGCTTTTGCTCAGCAAGTTTGTTTCTTAAGTATCTTTAAAACTTATGTTCATAATAATGCATACATCCTAGATTACTGAGTGTTTGCAAGTCATTTTTTTCAGATATTTATTTATTTTAAAGTTCTATGGGTTGTCTTGACCTTCATCTAGCTACTATAATGCTTGGCTAATGCTAGGCTACTCAATCATGTCCTGTTTGGAGTGCTGGTTGGGCATGTGATTGGCTACTCTGGGATGCTCGTGCAGTCCTAATTGGCTGAGTGCTCGTGGCATGGAGCTTAGACATATAGAATAGCCATTGTGCTTTGTAGCTAGGGTTGGAAAATTGCGGTAACTATCCCAAAATTGGTAGGAGGGAATCTGGGAATCTTCCAACCCAGGATTTCTGGAAAACCTGGGAATTTGGGTATAGTTACTGGAATTTTAAAACCCTATCCATATCTAGAGCTGGAATGATGAGGTGGGGGTCTGCCACATTAGTCATCCATTCAAAACAACCAAATTGCACACAGAACCATCCTCTCTCCCTCTCTCTCTCTGTCTCTGTCTGTCTGTCTGTCTCTCTGTCTCTGTCTCGGTCTCTCTCTGTCTCTTTGTCTCTCTCTGTGTCTCTATCTCTGTCTGTCTGTCTGTCTCTCTCTGTGTCTTGCTCTCTCTCGCTCTCTCTCTGTCTCTGTCTCTTTGTCTCTCTCTGTGTCTCTCTGTCTCTGTCTCTCTCTCTCACACTGTCTCTCTCTCTGTCTCTCTGTCTCTCTCTGTGTCTCTCTGTGTCTGTCTCTCTGTCATTGCTTTTGTCCACTATGGCCTACTGACAATGACAGTCTGTCCTAGTCACATGGCCCGTATTGGCTGGCCTTGGAAAGCATTGGCACACTGATGCAGACTGCTGTTGGTCCAACCACACGCAGACTAGACTGGATCCAAAGATGGCCACTGGATCTAAAGACATACTGGACATACTGGATCTAAAGTGATCCAGTCCTACTCTATAGAACCCAGTCCAGAGGAACAGAACCAAAGGGGTTGGGCTTTGGCGGAGTGAGCCGATGGCGAATTTGTCAGATCTTACTAGGTGGTTTTTCAATTCATGTTTTTTTTCTCCTGCGTTTCTCAAATTGTCCGCTACTAACTAATGTGTTTTCTTTCTGACGGTCTTCTCTCTGACTCTGACATATTGTTGTTTTTCTATGATTTTTTGTTGTTGTTGGTGTTTAGTTTTTTTGCTATGTTTGATTGATTGAGTGTTGGCTTTGGTGTTCTTTGACGTGTCAGTTCTAGCTCACATTAACCTCCCCGTCTGTCCATAGCCTGACACTCTTTGCATGTGTTTGCAGTTGAAGACGAGCACCCGTCAACTCTGTCGCCCAAAAAAAAGCAGCGGAACGGAGGCATGCGAAACTCACCCAACAACTCGCCCAAAATGATGAGGTAAGACATTGATTTGATGCTTCAAACAGAAAGATAGAGAGGAAGTGTGAGGGTGGGGAAGCAGACAGAAAGATAGAGCAGAAGTGTGAGGGTGGGGAAGCAGACAGAAAGATAGAGAGGAAGTGTGAGGGTGGGGAAGCAGACAGAAAGATAGAGAGGAAGTGTGAGGGTGGGGAACAGACAGAAAGATAGAGAGGAAGTGTGAGGGTGGGGAAGCAGACAGAAAGATAGAGAGGAAGTGTGAGGGTGGGGAACAGACAAAGATAGAGAGGAAGTGTGAGGGTGGGGAAGCAGACAGAAAGATAGAGAGGAAGTGTGAGGGTGGGGAAGCAGACAGAAAGATAGAGAGGGAGTGTGAGGGTGGGGAAGCAGACAGAAAGATAGAGAGGAAGTGTGAGGGTGGGGAAGTGGGGAACAAATAAGGAGGAGAGTAAGAAAGTCAGAGTGAGAAGTGGGAGAAGGCGAGACGGGTAGATGGTGGTGGGATGGTTGGAGGAGGGATCCAAAAAGGGGGAGGGCAAGCGAATGATTGAGAGAGGAGAGGGGGAAGAAAGTGAGAGTGCGAAAAGGAGAGGACGGCTTGGGTGTTTAGACTGGCATGCTGTCAGACAGTGGGTAATGACAGAGCTGAAATATTTCTGTCATGAAAGACAGAGTCTGTGAGAGGAGGAGGAGCTGTTTGAAAAACAAATCCTCTGGCTTTAAAGTGTCATCTGTCACCCCTTCACCCCCCCCCCCCCCCCCGTCCAGTCCCGTCCACATGTAGTCCTTAAACAACGCTGGCACTAATGACACCAGCAACCAATCAGAGTCCTCCCTGTGGTTCCTCTGCCCCGGGGCAGTGGGATCTATTGTGGGAACCCTTACGACTACTGTTTCTGCTACTTAAGGCCATATGTGAGATGTATCATCGCAATCAAAAATGAATTTGCAGTATTACCTTCCCTTTATCCTGTCCTCTGGAATTAAACTGCAGTTAATTGATTTTGAAAGATAAAAGGGTTTCGTTTTTTGTGCGGGAGGAGAGAGACAGCGGTAGGAACGCGACAGCGTGAAAATGCCGAGAGAGTGGAGGCTGTCCAATCGGGGTGGCAGGGTGGAAGCACAGTGGTGAAGATGGGAGAGAACAGGGTCACAGAGTAGTTCCACTCCCTTTTAAATTAGTGATTGTTAGGCCCCTGTGTCTTATAAATATACAATAGACATCTCCTAATGGTCCTGTGTATTTTTTGTCATGCAAGTCACAAAATGTTTGAAGCTGAAGAGCATATATTTAAGGCATTATATACCATTCATTATATACCATTCATTATATACCATTCATTATATACCATTCATTATATACCATTAGATCTTGAAAAAATGTGTCTTCAAATGTATTAAAAGTACAATGAAAGTATACATAGGGACACAGTAAAATATATGTGCTTTTCTCCATCGGATGACTGTTTCAGAACTATGTTTCACTCCCAAGTGGGTGAAAGATCCTATAATTATGTTTGCAAATTTCTTCTCACAAAAGTTATTGTTTTCTCATATCTTTGTGTCAAGTGCTAGAAAGGGTGGTGCTGTTCACTTAAACATAGTCTTTTAGTTTATAGGATATTTTTCTGTGTACGGTATGTCCTCTGCAAAACTAAATTGAATCCTTTAGTGTGCTTAGTGTGACAGAGTTGTTACTAGGTCCCCTTAGAGCACCTTTGAACAGCATCCAAAAGAAGTCCTTTGTATTATTGTATGTACTACTTGTCCACTTGTTTAAAACCCTCTAAGCCGGGGGAGGTGGGGCGGCTTTCATACATGGGTGAACAGATAGTCCCCCCTTATCAATCAACACGCAATACTCCGTACAGACAAAGCAAAAACTGTTTTTTATACAAATGTGTAATGTATTGCAAATGTATAAAAACTGAAATATCACATTTACATAAGTATTCAGACCCTTTCCTCAGTACTTTGTTGAAGCACCTTTGGCAGCGATTACAGCCCCGAGTCTTCTTGGATATGACACTACAAGCTCGGTACACCTGTATTTGGAGAGTTTCTCCCATTCTTCTCTGCAGATCCTCTCAAGGTCTGTCAGGTTGGATGGGGAGCATTGCTGCACAGCTATTTTCAGGACTCTCTAGAGATGTTTGATCGGGTTCAAGTCCGGGCTCTGGCTGGGCCACTCAAGGACATTTAGAGACGTGTCCCGAAGCCACTCCTGCATTGTCTTGGCTGTGTGCTTAGGGTCGTTTTCCTGTTGGAAGGTGAACCTGAGATCCTGAGCATTCTGCAGCAGGTTTTCATCAAGGATCTCTCTGTACTTTGCTCCATTTATCTTTGCTTCGATCCTGACTAGTCTCCCCAGTACCTGCTGCTGCTAAACATCCCCACAGCATGATGCTGCCACCACCGTAGGGTTGGTGCCAGGTTTCCTCCAGACGAGACGCTTGGCATTCAGGCCAAATAGTTCAATCTTGGTTTCATCAGACCAGGGAATCTAAAGAGTCCTTTAGGCAGACTCCATGCGGGCTGTCCATGTGCCTTTTACTGAGGAGTGACTTCCGTCTGGCCACTCTACCATGAAGGCCTGGTTGGTGGAGCGCTGCAGTGATGGTTGGGCTTCTGGAAGTTTGTCCCATCTCCACAGAGGAACTTTAGAACTCTGTCAGAGTGACCATCGGGTTCTTGGTCACCTCCCTGACCAAGGCCCTTTTCCCCCGATTGCTCAGTTTGGCCGGGCAGTCAGCTCTTGGAAGAGTCTTGGTGGTCCCAAACTTCTTCAATTTAAGAATGATGGAGACCACTGTGTTCTTGGGGACCTTCAGTGCTGCAGAAATGTTTTGGTACCCTTCCCCAGATCTGTGCCTCGAAACAATCCTGTCTCGGAGCTCTACGGACAAATCCTTTGACCTCATGGCTTGGTTTTTGCTCTGAAATGCAGTGTCAACTGTGGGACCTTATATAGACACGTGTGTGCCTTTCCAAATCATGTCCAATCAATTGAATTTACCAAAGGTGAACTCCAATCAAGTTGTAGAAACATCTCATGGATGATCAATGAAAACAGGATGCACCTGAGCTCAATTTTGTGTCTCATAAGCAAAGGGTCTAAATACTTATGTAAATACGTTTTTATACATTTGCAAACATTTCTAAGAACCTGTTTTCGCATGTCATTATGGGGTATTGTGTATAGATTGCTAAGGATGAAATATTTTTGTTATCAATGTTAAAGGCTGTAACGTAACAAAATGTGGAAAAAGTCGAGGGGTCTAAATACTTTCTGAATGCACTGTATTTACATTCATTTTTTAAACTGGTACCCTGCTACATTCAGACTAGCCTTGTGAGGCTTGTGGGCATTCTGGAGCAAAACATGTCCGTGACCGTGGGAGTCTTGTCTTTCCACAGGGTCATAATAGCTTGTAGGCCAAACCGTTCGGACGCTACAGACGTTTTCAGGAGAAGACCTATTTTCATGATTTCTCATGGTCGGTCTGGCACCGCTCTAGCCCTGCCACCTTTCACCTCAGATGCTGAAGGTCGACATCTCTGGCTTAAACTGAAAAATGTTGATGGGGATTTTTAAATGATGCTAATAAGATTTCAGCAGAGGCGCGGACATCGACCTTGGGGGGTTTAAAAAGAGGAAACTGATACAAACGAAAGAGAAATTGGCACGCTTCCAGCTAACTGCTAGTTTATATGGCTCCTTAGTTTTTGTTTCCTAACTTAAAGCAATAAACCTTCTCTCGTTCTCTCCTCTGCAGAGGAGATGGTCCCCGTTTGCCACGTAATATATGCATCTCCGCTTTGATCTTACAGTGATAATAATTCTTGGGAGTTATTTACTTGGTTTTAAAAACGCTTCAAAGCGGTGTCAAAGTTGTCTCTGCTTTAGGGCTGCTTCTGTATTCTGCTGGCTCTTGGGTGCTGCGGATGACAGGTCCTCTGTTCTAGGTGTAGGCTTTTTCAAGTCATAGCCCTCAGCAAAACATCAAATTACCCAGCGCCGACCACAACGCCCACCTCCACAGCCCCCCCCCCCCCCCCCCCCACCAGCCCCTGTCAATATATGATACCATATATATTAAATAAGCTTTACAAGTTGGATTTTATGTGCAATGAAAAGTGATTGTTTGAGGTAGCCTTAGGGACACTTTACTCTACAAGCAAGGAGGGGAATAAAAGAGAGCGAGCTAGCGAGAGACCGAGAGAGCGTATACTATATCAAGTCTGGTTTTTACAGGACTTGCTGCCTGAAGGCCTTTGTAAATAAATAATGATCAACAGATTGGCTGTGGGTTTTTGAAAATCATGCCTTTGTCAGTTTGCATGATGGGTAGAATTTTCAAAGCGAGAGGCTGCCTTCATAGCCTGCTGGAGAGGGATTGGGGGAGCACACATCCCAAGCTAGCGACTGCCGAACGATGCACTGGAATAACTCAACTCTGTTTGAAATATACACTGAGGGAGAGAGAGAGAGGGCAATTTCTCTTCTGATATGGGCTGTCTCTTATTGCCTAGGCTACTGTACAGTCAGGCCTTTTCTTTAGAGAAGGCAACCACATGCAAATACAGTGCCCTCTGTAATTATTGGGACAGTAAAGCATTTTTTCCTCTTTTGTTTCTATACTCCAAACGTTTAGATTTCAAATCAAACAATGACTATAAGGTTAAAGTGCAGATTGTCAGCTTTAATTTGAGGGTATTTTCATCCATATCGGGTGAACCGTTTAGAAATTACAACACTTTTTGTAAATAGTCCCTCCATTTTTGGGTACCAAAGGTATTGGGACAAATTCACTGTATTAAAGGAGTAAAACACGTAGTATTTGGTCACGTATTCATAGCATGGAATGACCACATCAAGCTTGTGACTACAAATCGTTGGATGCATTTGCTGTTTGTTTTGGTTGTGTTTCAGATTATTTTGTGCCCAATAGAAATGAATGGTAAATAATGTATTGGGTCATTTTGGAGTCATTTGTTTTTTGTAAATAGAAATATAATATGTTTCTAAACACTTCCGCAGTAATGTGGACGCTAACATGATTACAGATAATCCTGGATGAAATGTGAATAATGATGAGTGAGAAAGTTACAGACAGACAAATATCATACCCCCAAGACATGCTAACCTCTCACCATTACAATAACAGGGGAGGTTAGCATTTTGGGGGGGTATGATATTTGTCTGTCTGTAACTTTCTCACTCATCATTATTCACAATTCATTCAGGATTGTTTGATTTGAAATCCAAACGTATGGACTATAGAGCCAAAATAAGAAAAAATGCTTCACTGTCCCAAAGATTACAGAGTAAGTTGTGATGTACATTTACACTGGTCATTATCCAGCCAATTTAATATGAATATTCTACCAAAATGTTTTTGTATTGTAAGATACAGTATATCCATAGCATCTTACACACACACTTTATTGTAAACTGATACAGTACAAGAGGGACAGGGAAAGCCAACACAACACTGGATAGATATCTGATATGTGAAAATGTTAGTCTGGAGGCCAGCTCAGCCTGTGCAAATATAAAGTCATTTCACTATCAGCCAATCAGACGTGTCATTGAGCTAACGAGCTGTGTTCGGCGTCGCACGCATTCCTCGGACAACCGTGCTCCTGGACAAGAAGTCAGGACACACGTTAACCACTCGTATATACTCTGGTGGGGTCTGGAAAACGCAAATGTCATGTCTGTTAACGTCCAGTTCACCCTGGTTGATTCTAGGGTAGGGTAGAGAACAGCGAGTAGAGGAGAGGGAGGAAAAAAGAGGAGATTAGAGGAGAGAGAGTAGAGGAGAGCGAGTGGAGGAGGGGAGAAGATAGAGAGTGCAGAGGAAAGGAAATAGGAGAGGAGGGAGATGAGATGAGAGGAAGGGAGGTGAGGCAAGAGGAGGGTTACAGGGCTCTTGACAAACAGGAAGACAGACAGACACAGGCAGGCAGTCACACCGCTGACAGTTGTGTGAAAGATAGCTGTCTAAGGTAGTGGAGGAGGAGGTGCCTGCCTGCCTGCCTGCAATAGTCAGTCCCCACGTGCCCAGATTGAAGTGACAGGGGCTCATGGAGAGTGAGTGGTGCAACACGCGGCTCAGAATGAAATATTCAGCCCGGGTGTAAAAGCACTAAATGTTGTCAGAGTTATTAACACCAGCACCATACAGACAGAGAGCGATGGAGAGAGATGAGGAGGGTGGTAGAGACAGAAAGAAGGAGGGAGAGACAGAAAGGAGGAGGGAGAGATAGAAAGGAGGAGGGAGTGACAGGAGGGAGGGAGGGAGGGAGGGAAGGAGGGAGGGAGGGAGGGAAGGAGGGAGGGAGAGAAGGAGGGAGGGAGGGAGAGAAGGAGGGAGGGAGGGAGAGAAGGAGGGAGGGAGGGAGAGAAGGAGGGAGTGAGGGGGAGAGAAGGAGGGAGTGAGGGGGAGAGAAGGAGGGAGTGAGAAGGAGGGAAGGAGGGAGGGAGAAGGAGGCAGTGAGGGGGAGAAAAGGAGGGAGTGAGAGAGGAGGGGGGGAGAGAGAGGAGGGAGAGAGGAGTGAGGGGAGGGAGAGAAGGGAGTGAAAAATAGAGAAGGAGGGAGTGAGGGAAAGAAAGAGAGGGGATGCAGTGAATGAGGGAGAGAAAGAGAGAGAGGAGGGAGGGAGGGAGAGAAGGAAGGAGGGAGGGAGAGAGAGAAGGAAGGAGGGAGAGAGAGGAGGAGGGAGTGAGGGAGAGAGAAGGAGGGGGAGAGAGAATGAGAGCAAAGGAGGGAGAGAGTGAGGGAAAGAATGAGAGAGTGAGGGAAAGAATGAGAGAGTGAGGGAAAGATTGAGAGCCTGAGGGAGAAAATGAGAGAGAGATGGAGGGAACTAATTGACACATCGTTCATGTGATATTTCTTGCAATGTAATGAACAGAGAGAGTGTGATTGAGATGTGCTGTTTTCTCACACTGCCAATGTCACCCTCATAAAGAAGCAAAATATATTTTTTTGCATCTCTTTGATATTTTAGGTAGAAATTGTGCATTTCATTTTGAATTTTAAAAGCATGTTATATTAAATGAATAAAACAATTGGTGGATTGGCCCAGATAATGTACGATGCTATTTCCTACCCTGCTTTTGAAATCATAAAAAAGTATTCTGACAACCACATAGGAAATATTTGCCAGTTTTTTTCTAAATATACAGTTAATAATAATTTTAGCGTTTTCAGGACATCCTTAGTGTTCTAACTTGTTCTTGTGTGCTTTACAATAACTATTGCAGACGATGGCTTTGTGAACATGTAAGGGTTTTTGAGGTGATACTGACAGAGAGAGAGTTATTTCCCTGTAGCCCCCTGGTAGACACTAGACAGACAGAAGCCTTTGTAGTCTGGCCCCTGGCTATCAGCTCAAAGCTACACTCTCTGACCCAGTGTTTCTCAATCCAGTCCTGGGAGACCCCCATGGGGTGCACATTTGTGTTCTATCCTAGCACTAACACAGGTGATTTAATTACTGTAAGTAGCCTAGTGGAATCAGGTGTGTTGGTGCCCGGAGAAAATAAAAATGCCTATACACCAATTCAAAATCCTCCCTTTTCTATTCAGTCAGAACAAATCGCATTCAGAGAAGGAGCTTGGCTTGCCATTTCTCTGTCCTAGAAACCCTTTCAGAGGACATCCCGGATCATGTCTTGTAGAATGAGTGCAAACACAGTGGAACTAATAATACCAAAGTGACGGGACACACTCTTCCATGGTCAGTGTTAACGTAACACCTGATAAAACTCAGTGGCCCGTCACTGTGCATCAGCCAGTTTGAAGGTGACACGCTGCTGATGAATCATTCATGTACATCAGTTGGGAACGCAAAATGTGATTGGGCAAATTCCTGAAATATTTAAAGTGCGGTCCTGTTAGAGCTTTTACTCTTAGTAGCGCTGCGTCGTGAGTGAGCAAGACAGAGCTAAAAGCCAGTAATTGACGCTCCATTCTAATGCCTCTCAGTCAGCTTTGTCAGCGGTGACTAATGCTGAGCGATTTGTGCTTTTTGAGGTCGTTATTTTCAGGTTGAGACGTGAAGCAACAGCTGCTCTCTATATCCTCTCACGATAGAGAATTCTTCTGTCTTTTTTGTAACAGGATTAAAGGAAACACAGACCAGACAAGTAGATTCACAATGGATTATGGTCATTGTAGTTAATTTCCATGTTTTATGCGCTAAACTACGTAGAATATTGGCCTGATGGAAACCACAACTCCCTACTACATCGCACAGTTCAGTCTGAATCTGATTTATCTCTAGAGAAACTGTGCAATGTGCGCATAGAGCTCACAGAAAAAAAACTGAACGAAATCAAGTAATTGAACCAATGTTCTGTCAATTAGTTGACAGAACATTGGTTCAAAAATAACATACATTTTGGTTAATTGCTCAGCAGGTGACACAGTGGAAACTCAAGCCTTCCTCTCTCCCCAATGCTGCTACCAATGCTGCTACCAATATCCCTCAGCAACTCTGATGACTGGGGTAGTTGTGTCATCTTGGATTTGAGCAGAAAGCGATAATGAGTGGTAGTTTTAGGTTTCAACCAAAACTAGATAATAATACAACACATATAAACCAAATACGATCAACTGGGCTCCCGAGTGGCACAGTGGTCTAATGCACTGCATCTCCGTGCAAGGGGCGTCACTACAGTCCCTGGTTTGAATCCAAGCTGTATCACATCCGGCCGTGATTGGGAGTCCCATAGAGTGGCGCAGAATTGGTCCAACGTCGTCTGGGTTTGGCCGGGGTAGGCCGTTATTGTAAATAAGAATTTGTTCTTAACTGACTTGCCTAGTTAAATAAAGGTAAAAACATATATATATACTGTATAAATTATGTTTACCATGGTGAGCTCATACTGTTGTGTTGTGTCCCCTCAGCAGGCATGACCCTCTACTAATCCCTGGGAACGAGCAGATGGAGAACATGGACATGAATGTGAAGCAGTACGACTCCACGGGAATGTTCCACTGGTGCCCATCTAAAGAGATTGAGAAGGTCATCCTGGTGAGTGGTTTTCCGTCTCCCTGTAGTGTTTTCATGACACCAGTATTGCAATACTCGCAAGTAGCATGGCAAGCAAACTTGAACCAGACTTAATTTCTTGAGGAAAACAATCCTAATGTTGAGTACAAAAAAACAAACAGCAATATATTGTCACCCACAGTTACATTTGTTTATTTTCCAAGCTATGGCGCACACTATTTGAACCAAAGCATATTTTTAAAGAGTTTAGACTGCCTTGTGTTTTCCTTTTTGCCATGGATAATCGAGTATCATAGTATCGTGATACTGGTATCATGACAACCCTACTGTAGAGTTACCTGAGTTTAACCACAGCTATTAACATCCTGTACAGGGATACAGTACCTACCCATCAACAGATATGGTAGGTATTGTCCTACAGTACGTGTGACTCCGAAGATAATTTTCAGTTGTATAGTTTGATGATCTTAAACTTTTTATGTACAGTACCAGTCAAAAGTTTTGACACACCTACTCATTCAATGGTTTATCTTTATTTGTACTATTTTCCACATTGTAGAATAGTGGTGAAGACATCAGAACTATGAAATAACACATGGAATCATGTAGTAACCAAAAAAGTGTTAAACAAATCTAAATGTATTTTAGATTCTTCAAAGTAGCCACCCTTTGTAGGGGTTCCATTTGTAGGAGTTCCTACATATGCTGAGCACTTGTTGGCTGTTTTTTCTTTACTCTGCCGTCCAACTCATCCCAAATGCAGCACTCCATCACTCTCCTTCTTGGTCAAATAGCCCTTACGCAGCCTGGAGGTGTGTTTTGGGCCAAAGTCCTGTTGAAAAACAAATGATAGTCCCACTAAGCGCAAATCTGATGGGATGGCGTATCGCTGCAGAATGCTGTGGTAGCCATGCTGGTTAAGTGTTCAAAATATAATGAATTCTAAATAAATCACTGACAGTGTCGCCAGCAAAGCACCCCCACACCATCACACTTCCACCTCCATGCTTCACGGTGGGAACCATCATCCGTTCACCTACTCTGCATCTCATAAAGACACGGCGGTTGGAACCAAAAATCTCAAATTTGGACACATCAGACCAAAGGACCGATTTTTAATGTCAAATGTCCATTGCTTGTGTTTCTTGGCCCAAAGCAGTCTCTTCTTCTTATTGTTGTCCTTTAGTAGTGGTTTCTTTTCAGCAATTCGACCATGAAGACCTGATTCACGCAGTCTCCTCTGAACTGTTGACATTGAGATGTCTGTTACTTGAAATCTGTGAAGCATTTATTTGGAGGTGCAGGTAACTCTAATGAACTTATCCTCTGCAGCAGAGGTAACTCAGGGTCTTCCTTTCCTGTGGCAGCCCTCATGAGAGCCAGTTTCATCATAGCGCTAGATGGTTTTTGCAACTGCACTTGAAGAAACTTTCAAAGTTCTTGAAATTGTCCAGATTGACTAACCTCCATGTCATAAAGTAATGATGGACTGTCATTTCTCTTTGCTTATTTGAGCTGTTCTTGCCGTAATATGGACTTGGTCTTCTACCAAATAGGGCTGTCTTCTGTATACCACCCCTACAGTCACAACACAACTGATTGCATTAAGGTACTACATGATTCCATATGTGTTATTTCATAGTTTTGATGTCTTCAATATTATTCTACAATGTAGAAAATAGTACAAATAAAGAAAAACCCTTGAATGCGTAGATGTGTCCAAACATTTGACTGATACGGTGATACTGATGTGTTTCCACTGTTTTTAGCTCTGTATGATACATATTCTAATGGAGTTGGAAATTATTTTCACCTATTGGGCCAAAAATGAAGCATTGTTGAGGTACGGTAGGCTCTAAAGAAACCGTTTCCCTCACATAGCGGTAACAACCACATACTAATAATGTATATCCACATTTCTCTCAATGCCTCTCTGTTGTTACAAGGTGAGTCGACTGTTTTCTATGTACTGGGTCATAGTATAAAACCACCACAAGCATGGCTTTGAAAAGCAGTTTTATACACCTTACTCCTTGACCATTTAGTGTATCAACTGCATTGAGCTGTACCGGGTTCTCCTTGAGCCTAACACCGCAAAGGGTGGGGCTGCAGGGTTTCTCATCAGCACTCTGCCTCTCTGTTTTCTGACTGCTATGCGTTTGTCCTCTATCTCCTTTCTATTATTCTTTCTTTCTTTCTTTTTTTCTTTCTTTCTTTTTTTTCTTTCTTTCTTTCTTTCTTTCTTTCTTTCTTTCTTTCTTTCTTTCTTTCTTTCTTTCTTTCTTTCTTTCTTTCTTGTTTCTCTCAATCCCTCTCTCGTCCCATTATTCTCTCTGTCTCCATGTCTCTCTCCCTCCTCTCACTCTTTCTCTCTCCCCCTCTCTCCCCTCTCTCTCTCCCTGCTCAGACCCGGAGTGAGGCATCCATGACGGTGTTGAGCGGCCATGTAGTGGTCTGTATATTTGGAGATGTCACGTCCGCTCTAGTGGGGCTGCGAAACTTGGTGATGCCTTTGAGAGCCAGCAACTTCCATTATCACGAGCTGAAGCCCATAGTGTTTGTGGGCTCGCTGGAGTACCTGAGGAGAGAGTGGGAAACTCTACACAACTTCCCCAAGGTCTCCATACTACCTGTGAGTACCACTGTAATGTGTACGGTTACAAGCCAAAGTTATACAACTGACAACATCATGTACTTACAATACCATAGAATGCCATCACCATCAGTTCTATCTGTGAGTAGACCAGTGTAACAACGCTCCAGGATTCAATACCAAACCCAGCTGTACCGTTGTTATTTTCAGACTGTTTACTTGTATTTTCTTATCTCAGTTGACTTATGAGATCTCTTCCCTTTGTTGCCTCGCACTGTCTGAATGAAAACAATCTAAGGTGAAGGGTAAAATGACTGTAAGCAGTGATAAAGCAGTAATAGCATTACCTAGTGATATAGTATTTCCTTTGTGGATTTGTTTGTGATTTGTCGTGGTTGTTGTGGCTGTTCTTGTCAATTCCACAACCGGTTCCTGAATTCAATCTTCCATCAATTCACAGCAGCGAATCCTGTCTATTCATACGGAGTTTAAATACACTGCAGCTGCCCTTCCTTGGCCATCTCAGATGTGAAAGTCTGGCATGGCTGCCTGCTTTAGAGCTCGTTAATGCTTCCTTGACTGAGTATCAGAGAGCCCTAAGAAACCAGGCCTGTTAGCCTTCAGCGCCCACTGCCCTTTAGATTAGTCCACGTCTCTGATTCCCCAGTGCCCAGTTAGATCAGCTGAATGTCACTGCCGTTAAAACTACAATACTTGTTATCTAATCTCCCAAAGCACCCCTCACTTAGTCTCTAATTAGTTTCTCTCCCCCTTCTTCTCTCTTCTCTCTGTCCGTCTCTTTTCTTCACCGCGCCTGAAGGGTACGCCATTAAGTCGTGCAGATTTAAGGGCTGTCAACATCAACCTCTGCGACATGTGCGTGATACTGTCGGCCAATCAGAACAATATCGACGACGCCTCGCTGCAGGATAAGGAATGCATTCTGGCGTCGCTCAACATCAAGTCTATGCAGTTTGACGACAGCATCGGGCTCTTGCAGGCTAACTCCCAAGGTAAGGACTGGCTGGCCTACAAGATACAATACTGTTCTGCACTGTTCTGTTCTGTCTGCAGGGTTGAGGGTAAGAGAGGAGGAGAGGAGATGGTTTTACTACTTAAATCAGTTATTTCTTTAAGAATGGTAAATACACACAGTAAATAAAATGGAAAGTGGTGTTCAACCTCGTAAATAATATCCTTTAATGATGTGAAACCACATGACTGTTGTTATTGTGTCTGTCTGTCTGGCAGACTGAGTGGAACAGATTGTTGATGCGTTCAGACAAACCGATAAGCCTCATATCCCATCAGGTGTCATCATGTTTAACCAGCCAGTACTAATCACCAGACAGCCTTCTTCAGCTGTTTTTCATGGCAGTCCATCCTCTACCTCCTCCATTCATCTATTAATCAGTTCCTCCAGGATCCTGCAGTGTGTTTTTGTCATATTTGCGGGCAGAAATGCTTGATTTTACTGCTGCAATTCTGACATTTTGTATGTCGATTTTCAATTATTGTGTCCCAATTTGTCAGGAAAATACACTGTTGGGGGAATAAATGTGTTGACGTGTGGCTTCACTGAACCATTTTATGAGGTAAAAATGCGGTGATTGGTTACAATTGCAAGCCCTCTTTTTTTCTAGTGTGGTGATTGTTTTATGTGGTAAAAGCACAGCGATTGGTCAATTTTGCAAACCGTCGCATTATAGGCGAGGGATTGTTGAGAAGGCGACAAAAATTACGATCAGAAAATAATGGAGGGACTGAATCTTACGCATAGATAGACCAATGAACTTATGCGTAATATGCCAAGCACTTCCACATGATTTAGGAAAATGCTATTATTTCTCCTGCTCTGAGTGAGTGATGTGCTGTCGTCACAATGAGCAGACTAAATCGGAGGTCTCTGTTGCTCATGGGAGCAGTATTCACAGATATGGAGGGCCTACACCAGTGGTTACCAACAAGGGTACAATAACCCCTGGGGGTACTTGGCCTATCCACAGGGGGGTACTTGATAAGACTCATGATGTCATAGGCTTACTGGTAAAAATGCACGAAGGGGTACACCGAGCAGAGCAAAATTCAGTTGGTGACCGAAAGGTTTGGGAACCAAAGGCCTGTCACGGCGGTCGATTGCTGAAGCCTATTGTTATCAATGAGTTTGTCTTACATCCTCTGTATCCATTCCACTGAAAAATATTGCCGTTTAAGAGCACACACGCACGCACGCACACACACACGCACAGGTGTAATATATCACAGTGTATAGCTTTGTGGATTCCTTCTCCCTGACAATATCCTGTTCAGATGTGGGGGGTGAAATTTAAAGCAAGAAAGTGCAAATTAATAAGTAAAGAGTTGTATCGCTAGGGAGACGTTCACATGGCTGAGGTCTACGGTACGATGTAGTCTGTAGACCGCAGAGCTAAGTTGTGCCTGGGGGGTGGGGGGTCTGTAGCCCACACGGAATGCGTTTGCTCCTGTATGGTATGGAAGCCGTAAAACCATTTTGTTTTGTGAGAAAATCTATTTCCCTCTTGTTTGTCAGTATTAGAAGTCTGGAAAAGTACATGCCAAATGCAGTCAAGACATTATAATGAATCCACTCAGATATACAATCTGACTGATAGTCAATGATCTGTATAGAACTCTCCAGCTTTCTCCGTCTAACTTTTGGTCACTTGTAGCCGAACTGATTTTGACGCATTGCCCTCTCTGTTGGAAAATCTATTTTTCAGATGTATTCACTTTATCCATTGTTAGTACTTTCACAATTGGATACTGTATGTTTGACTTGTTTACTGTAAGAATAATGTTTTTTTAGAGGCAATATCCAAAACCCCGTTGTCATTCTCTGGAGATATAAATGTAATATTTTATAGATGTCAACAAAATGAAGCATACTCTGAGTGATCTTCCAGTCTCTGACTGCTACAAACCGTGCCTATCCCCAGTTTCAGTAATTGACATGACAAGAGTGTAGATAATTCAGTTTAGCCTCTAGTTTGTGATGAATGCTGAACTGTTGGTGTTGTCCTCTGTAGTGAGGAGGGTGAGAATATCTATTCTGTACTGTAAAACAGCCCCTCAAGTCCCCCCCAACCCCTCCATCCTCCCAACTATTCTCCAATGTCTAACATTTGTTTTAAAACTTTGTGACCTGAATATATTCCTGTCGTGCGTTGTTTTGTCGCTGCTGTGCTGTAGAACTATGAGGTGGCGTTTTGCTTCAGTCAGCACTAAATGATGGATGTCACAACACAGGTCATGCATTATGTATCACACATTACTGATTTAAGGCATTTGTGTCACTTTGAGGAAATGCAAAAATGTGAAGTCATGTGAATTCATACCCATCACTCGCCTCTTGTATTTCATGGTCGAGAATCGCACAGTTATTTTCCCGATAAAAGGTTTTCAGGATCCACTTTGCCAATTTTATGGTAACAAAATGAAGCACATATAAAATGTATGGAAGGAAGGCAGGTTGATGGAAGGATGCGAATGCTAAATGTGTCTCTCAGCTGACCCCTAAAAGCACAATATCCATATTGACATTTTTAGGAAGCGCCTGCTTCATTTTCCCCGTCCCTGTCTACACATCTTTCAATCTGCACTTCTGAACAATACAAAGAGCCCATCTCAGTCAGTAAGCCCAGCAGCTTTTACTGAATAGTCTAGTGTTACTAAGTTATAGTGGCATTTGACAGACTGTGTCAATCAACATACTTTGTTTTTTTCGATTATAGTTGACAGTTTTTTCTACAAAATGACATATAACCTTTTCAATCACCGAAGCTGAGGTATGTGATTTGTGAAGTGATATCAGTGTGATATCTCACGGTTTGGTGTATTTCTCTCTGTGTTGTAATATTACATCTCATTGTCTTGTATCTGTCTGTATTGTTGTTTCTCTGTGCCATCGCTTTCAACAATGGAATATATCATGGTTTTGTGTCAGTCTGTGTATAAATATATATTTTTCTGTGTGATGTAGGTTTCGGTACATCTTGTTTTGTGGGTATCTAGCTCTTGCTGTTAGTTTCAACGGTTTTGTGTGCATCTTTCTGTGTGCTCTGTGTAGGTTTCACGCCTCCTGGAATGGACCGGTCCTCTCCAGACAGCAGTCCAGTACATGGTTTAGTACGCCAGGCCTCCGTCACCACCGGCGCCAACATCCCCATCATCACTGAACTAGGTGAGACACACAACTGACCAACTGACCATTTACTACTGGTAGATCCCAGCGGGTAAAACACATTGAAACAATGTCATAATGATGTCATTTCAACCACTTTCTGGTTGTTGTGATGTCATTTCAACCACTTTCTGGTTGCTGTGATGTCATTTCAACCACTTTCTGGTTGTTGTGATGTCATTTCAACCACTTTCTGGTTGTTGTGATGTCATTTCAACCACTTTCTGGTTGTTGTGATGTCATTTGCCTGTTGGGAAAATATTGTGACATTGTACACAGAGTTTGGCCAACTCACTTAGAGATATAGAATCTTCAGGTCTGCCATGTTGGCTCCAACAGCTCAGTGGACATTCTTTTGCATTCTGCTTAGAATGCAGGTTTGGATGTTTTTTGTTTTGGAACGTTCGATGCCAATGTGGAGGTTAGTTGGCCGAACTCTTTATTTTCTATGGCTGTGATGACTAATTCTAGCGATATGTTGACGATAAAGATGAACGATTAGTGACTTTGGCTGAGATTTATATGGATTTAGATACAAAACTGAGCATTTGTTGTCATTTCAAATGTCACTCTCTTTGTGTAAGTTCTAGCTGAGATGTCTCGTTACGAAGTCAGAACACTCTCACTTCTTCCAGGTCCCATTTGTCCATTAACAGCCTGATGGAGAGGGAGAGAGTAAAAAGAGAGTGCGAGAGGAAGCTAAGAAGTGCCACAGTAGCAAAATAGGTGCATTTAATAATAACAATGGCGCTGGCTGTATTCTCTAGTATTCCATGTGGTCCAGGGGACTCATGAAAGTTTCACATCTCTGAGGGTTTTTAAAGCACCAGAGACCAGGGCCACTAGAGCCACTCTATCACCCCTGAATAAAGCACTAGAGACCGGCCACTCTGTCTCTATCTCTCCCCTCTGACCCAATTAGAAAGCATTGAGGCGTGAGGAGGCTAAGAGATGGATGGAGGCACAGATAGAGACAGGGACATGAAGCACCATGAATGTTTTCTCACCTCTCTTTCTTCAAACTCTTGAGTACTACACATGTAATCAACAAAACAAGTGTAGCTATTCATGTTTTTCTTGCGGTATTTGGTTGGATATGAATTAATTGCACAGGTCCGTTTTGATTTGGAATACTTTCAGCTATGTTTGATTTAGAATAATTCTACCCCCACATATAGTGTCAGGCCCTGGTTATTAGTACGAGCATCACTAACATTGTCATCCTCCTCTCTGAGAGTAGAAAGATAGGACAGTGGGGCACATCAGTCTCGGGAACTAGACACTATAATTGTAGTGTCAATGTTGTCAGTTTACAGCACCATAGTCAAGATGCAAGTCTAATGGAAAATGTTAAGAAGCTGGCTGAATTGCAAGATCAATTTGATGGAGTCACATAAAGTTGGTTTATGTATACAACACTGTAAATCCCTTTGGTGTCTTAAAAGCCGTACAAATTGGCAATTTGTGTTTTAGTGGTATGGTTCAGTCGCATCTGGGCTATGTACTTTCATCTCTGGTGCCGTAGTTGCATGTCATGGACAACCATGGCTACCTTTACATACAGTCAGTGTCTAATCCTGTGGTTGACATGATGCGTGGTCTCAGACAGAACTGCCTTTCTTTCTCTCTTCTCTTTGAAGCTGTTCCAATAACGACCCTATCTCTCCCCCCTCTGCTCTCCACACGTCTTACTGTCATTAGCTAAACCTGGCAAAATACTGCCTTTGGTTTCATTCAGTCAGGAAAAAAACTGTGGAATCAACATACAAATGATAACTGAGCTGGGTAAGCCAGGCTTTTGTCCTCCGCTCGCTGCCGTCCGATCTTTTGTTCTTTTGTTCTCTCTCTCTCTCCCCCACCCCCCTCTCTCTATCTCTATCATCTTGTCTTGATGTATCTGGCTGCAGCCGAGGTCCTCGCTGGCTGCTCCCATGGCTTCACTTTGAACACATGTTTTATTTTTAATTCTCGGTTTCTGGTTGAAAAATGGACTGTCTTGTTTTGGCCTTTTATTTAATGATTTTTTTCCGTGGTGTTTTTATTTTTTTCCCGTTTATTTTTTTTTTCAGAGCATCGTTCCGGCACTTTGATCATTGCTCGGTCTGTCCTTGTGGCTGTTTCATAGCACACACCCCACTCCCGCCCCCAACCCCTCCCTCAACACCCCACCACCTCCCGGTTCAGTCTCTTTGGCCTGGGCCCGTTTGCATCATCAGCCCCCTTGTCTGGTTGACTGACATGTCTGTTCCTCTGCAGCACAGAGGAAGCCTGGGAAGAAATCATATTTCAAAAAACTATAGATCAAACCTTCCCTTTAAGATGTTTATTTTTATTTATTTTTGGGGTTGTTACTTCTTCTTTTTTTTACCTAAGCCTAGATGTTGAAGGAGTCAAAGAACGCCTTGTGTTGTGTGAAGCCTCTTTTCAAATGCAGTTGGATCTCAGGCTCTTGTCCGCTGGTGCTAGAAAGAGAACCCTCTCATCTGAGGTTAAATAAAGACCAGAAGGTTCTACTAGGGAAAGTCATATTTACGAATGGTCGAAAAAAAGTTAGTTTTTATATGGTTTCATCTTGTGTTCATTTCCTCTGGTTAGCAATATTCTACACAGTATAGAAAGTGATTGTTCTACCCTGGCCATGTTATGATTTGAACTTTTTTCATCATTAACAATTTCAGAATGTCGTATTACTCCGATCTTTAAAAGCAGGCTGTGGCTATGTGAATTTACCACACAGCTCGATGTTATTATTGTTGTTTTAAATAATCATTTGACTTTCAGGAAAAGGTAATTACCTCAATATCTCAATAGGTGACGATGTGACCACACATTTTCTTATCTGAGATATCACTAAAGCTTTAAAATGCATGTTACATTACGTGCATGATCTTCTCACCTGAACAATATCATCTTGAATATAAAAAACACAATATGTTGGATTGAGGTGTTTCGCACAACTAGGTAAAATCCATGTCCTGAATGCAATTACAGAAATGGTTTGTTCATGACGGAATGTACTGTGCATCTACCATGAATGCCAAATCCATAACGCTTTGGTTCAAACACCACTATCTATTCTATACCTCCAGACCTGAGACCTGTGAGAATATATGCCCTTGAGTCATAGAAGGATCCGTAAGTGTCTTCCTCTAATATAGTGAATGATTCTGTTCCGGTCAGGGCCTAAGACTGGGTGTAGACTAGGAACATTAACACAGGTTTCCAACTAGGAATATTGGTTTATATTGACTCAATGGGTCACAAAAACACTCTAAAATCGAACAACGCTTCACAGTTCACCAACACAAAAGTGCCCTAGCTAAGTCACCCAGCGATTCTCTACTTCTCTGGTCCTCAGGTGTGTGTGTGGGTGTGTGTTTGGCATGCTGTGCTGTGTCCTCCTTGCCCTCTCTCTCTCTCTGACTGTGTTTTGGGTCTCCCCTCTCTCAGTGAACGACTCCAACGTTCAGTTCCTGGACCAAGATGATGATGATGACCCTGACACAGAGCTGTACCTGACACAGCCCTTCGCCTGCGGAACCGCCTTCGCTGTCAGCGTGCTGGACTCTCTCATGAGTGCAGTGAGTAGACAATACTAAGTACACGCTACTCAGTTTACACAGTTCTTAGTATGCACTAGACCATTTATCCTGTTTATCCTTTATTTAATCCAACATCATACTAAATGTCTCTCATGTACGGGGTAGAAGTCGCCAGGAGACCTTTATGTAAAATTGAAGTCTATATTTTATCGATATTTAAATATATATTTAATTCATATTTGAATTAATATTTTATTTAGGTAGGCTGCAACATGCAGCAGTCAAGGGCTTGAAGTGATTCTGAGTCTTTCATACAAGATGACAGCAGCCACAGGACAATACACATATAGTGGGTTTACTATAAGACGTGCATACTTAACTAAGTACTGTATACTAAGGACTGTAAACTCAGTAGTGTATACTTGGTAATGTCTACTCACCTGCACCCATGTCTGCTGTCTCTAATGCTGGTTACACGCACGCAGGCGCACACACACACACACACACACACACACACACACACACACACACACACACACACACACACACACACACACACACACACACACACACACACACACATACAGAGAGAATAAAGGGGTAAACTTAAAGGATGTGGTAGCATCATAAGATCTGCTCAGCGCGGTAGCAATACGGAGTAGGCAGAAGTTGGTAAATGAAATGCCACAATGATCAGACAGCACTGCCAGCTTCACTGACATCAAAAGGGAAGTTGTTGCCACCACTCCTCAAATAAAGTGTCACGAAACGAACTTTCAAGGGGCTTATTAGATCTTTTAACAAGGTACAGTACCAGTCAAAAGTTTGGACACACCTACTCATTCAAGGATTTTTCTTTATTTTACTATTTTCTACATTGTAGAATAATAGTGAAGACATCAAAACTGTGAAATAACACATATGGAATCATGTAGTAGCCAAAAAAGTGTTACACAAATCAAAATATATTTTATATTTGAGATTCTTCAAAGTAGCCACCAATTGCCTTGATGACAGCTTTTCACACTCTTGGCATTCTCTCAACCAGCTTTATGAGGTAGTCACCTGGAATGCATTTTACAGGTGTGCCTTGTAAAAATGTGCTGAGGTTCCCTCTAATGGCACATATGACACGCAAGGTGGGCCTTCAAAACACTTTCCTCTTCCAACAATGTCAGCCCTTTTCCGAAGATACGGAAAAAGTATTATCTTGTGACTTCGTTCCAACCATCGCTACTCCCCTTTGGTGCTGTGATGGCTTAATTCCAGCTTGTCACATCATGAGTGAGGTTAGAGGAGAGCTGAGTAGCCTTCACACACACACTGGCTGTGGTAAGAGGTGAGGGTGGCTAATAGACAGCGCTCATCCATCGTGGTTCTCCACAGAGCTGTCAGGAGCCTGGGGAGAAGAGCTGCCACTCAGGGCGTGACTTACAGTCATATACGTTTTTACTTATGGGTGGTCTCGGAAATCGAACCCACTACCTTGGTGTTACAAGTGCCATGCTCTACCAACTGCCCTGCAAAGTACCATTGTTATTAACGTTATCAAGCCGCTCTCTGCCATAGTGGTGCCCAAAAGTTGTGATAAACCCAGTCATTTTTAACAGCGGCTAATGACTATTTCGCTTAAATTGCACTATAGCAGCCTGGAAATACAATGACATTGTTAAAGTAGGCAAATATTTAGTAGGAAAAAAGTTTATCATTATCATGTCGTAAAATGTACTTTAGACAGATGGCAATGTTGTCATTAGCTAGTAAAATGTGTGTATAAAATAAAATAAAATGGTCTCGACTCAATCTATGCTAGCTAGCTAACATTATACTGCATCTAAAGTCATTCTGGCGACATCAAAATGATGACAAAAGGTTTTCCAGAAATGATTTTCCTCCTTTAGAAATGTCATTGTATTTCCAAGCCACTCTAATGCACTTATAATTATATATATATTATATATATCTATTATTATATTATATATTATATATCTTCTTATAATTATATATCTTCGTTAGTGGCAATTGACAATGCATTGACTAGAATGCTCAGGCGGGCATCAGTCATTAAATGAATGTTCAAAACAATATTGTGAAAAAATGTGCAATAGGAACTCTGTGTTCCATGAAGTGCAAACGTGGACTTTAGGGGCTCTATTTTCGGCTGGCGTTAAGCCAGTGAAATTGTCAAACACACGCTCGTTTTGACCTGTTAAAGCATAGCGCCAGATTGGTCATTTACCTGTTTTATATGAGCTTGCTTGCGTGGGAGGGGTGGCAATATCTGGGGACATTTAAGACCAACCAAAAGCTGGTTTTAGCTGTAACGAGGTTGGTTATGACATGGATTTTGACAAGGGAAGCACAGGCTATCCAGCCGTGTCACACAGTGCCCATATACGAATGGAAGTTTGTGCTTTTTGTGCCCGTAAACCTCATATTTAGAAACAAATAGTTTTTTCCCATTTCGTTTCATGTCATTAAAAAACAAGCATAGCCTCCCTTCTTCTCAGTGAAGGCGTTTTTTTTGTCCCGACCAATGCATTCGCCAAGTAGTCAAGATCGATAAAGGGTTTGGCTTGTGACCCAGCTGGCAATGAGGAATCGGCCCAGAAGCGGCCTTCTTCCAGGGGGCTGGAACTGATTGAATCGGCATGGAATCGGCTGTCGGACTAGGCCCAGAATCAATATGAATGACTGCCCAGAATCGGCCTTAAGTACATCAGGCTGTTTCTGTCTACCGGAATTCAGCCAACTTTGCCAGCATCTTACCAGAATCCCCCCAGAAGCGGCCCGATGCAAATTTAAATAGATGTATACACAACTACCCCATTTAGTAATTTTAAATATTACTATTATACATTTTATACATACAAATTATGAACGTGTCAGCGTGCATGCGCCTGGCCCGCCACAGGAGTCTCTACAGTGCAATGGGACAAGGACATCCCGGCCGGCCAAACCCTGCCCTAACTCAGACGACGCTGGTCCAATTGTGCATGGCCTCATGGGTTTCCCGGTCGCGGCCAGCACGGGTCTCGAAACAGCATCTGTAGCAACACAGTTTGCACTGCGATGCAGTGTCTTAGACCGCTGCGCCTCTCGGTAGGCTCTATCAACAAAGTATCAAAATACTAAAATACTGCACAGGACTCTTAAAGAATTTCATTTAATGTTAATTGTATTTTTTTGATCACAGAAACAATGAGAAAATCTGGAAAAATAATAAAAGATTAATTATATAAAGCAGCCCGTGTAATCATCTGCCAGAGAGTAGCTTCAATTGCCCGAGTCCCAAGAAATACATTTGGGCCAGATAACTCTCACCGAAATCGGCCCGAGCCCCGAGTAATACATTTGGGCCAGATAACTCACACCGGAATCGTCCCGAGCTCAATCCTAGCCATAAGTAATACTGCTGAAGGCGGCCCAGACTCGGGCCACATCACATCAACCGAATCTGACTCTCACCCGGAATCGGCCCAGATCCACTGTGCTAGCTGGGGAGACTGCTTTGAAATTAATCTTAATCACCAAAGCTTTATTAAAATATTAAGTTTGGCAGCGGCAAAACAGTGAGTGGACATCCCCTTTTTATCTATGTAGGCTATTACATTTTTTTGCCCATCTCCTGGTCTTATTTTGGATGTGTGTAAAAACCCCTCCTTGTAGGCTACATGTCCATATGCCCATCATGGAACGAGAGATGAGATTATCCGGTAACACTCATATTTAAAAACATTGTAGTTATTTTCCTGTAACAATTGCTTGTTTGCCATTTAATTAAAACCCAAGCCCTCAGTAGGCTAGCCTTACCCTACTTTAACGAAAGCTGGTTTCACAATAATACGTCGGATGTATTTGTTATCCTGGCCATGCATTAGAAGTAGCCTATCCATAAAAGGTTTCTAAATGGTCTACTCTTCATGCTTTTGCATTATTCACAGTTCAGATAAGCAAGTCCTAAATAAGGCAAGTCTTATTTTACAATGCCGGCCTACATATTGAACAAACACTGGATGTTTTTTTTTTTTACTGTTGCGATCAGTTGTTACTGTAGCCTATGCAATATAATAAACTGTATAATCAATTGACAATGGACTCGGACAAGAATATTCCTTGCCCCCAGACGAGTAGATGACAACGCAAAGACCATCAATAACCTACAGAACTTGAGACAAACACATACAATATTAAGCAATGGAACACCTTGATTGGCCAGTTAGTGGCCAAGCCCAAGTCACACCTATGACAGGCCTTTCGGGCCACCAGCAGGTATTGCGCTCATAATAACGTCTGTGAAAACACATTCCAAGTCCTACAGCGCTACCGCCAGCACTTAGATTTACTATTGCGTTAGGTTTGTTAAAATAGAGCACTAGAGCTTCTATTCTGCTATTGTATTTCTATACCTGTTGGAACAATATGCATTATCAACATGCTTGCTCCAGCTTTTTAATGTATTTCATTAAAGGAGTAATGGTATTGATGTGAAACCTGCAAAACCAGTCTATGAGGAGAAGTTGAGTAGAAGTTGTTTTGGTAAGCAAGTCTGGTGAATGAATGTCAAATGGAACTAGTTCCGGTACAAGAAAACCTTTTTCTGTAATTGGTCTGCCCTGTCTCCTCACCTTTCTGTCTGGCCTGTATGAAGAGACAGGCCCGGGGTCTAGATAACATGGTCCACTCCATGTCTCTCTCTAAACATCCCTATTTCTCGATTTTTCTCTCCTCATCCCTCCTCATCTTTCCTAATTTCTCTCCCATCTCTCCCTATCCCCTCCCCCCACTCCTCTTCATGCCTCCCATCCCTCTCTCCCATCCCTTTCTCCTCATCATTCTCCCTCCCTCCCTATCATCCAAACCTCTCCTCATTCTTCCCCATCTCTCCCCTTCTCCATCTGCCACATATCCTCTACCGTTGTGGCTCTAATGGCGTATCCTTACTTACGGATCTCACATCCTCTTATGTCCGCAGACATACTTCAACGATAATATCCTCACCCTGATCCGGACGCTGGTGACTGGGGGAGCCACCCCGGAGCTAGAGGCTCTATTGGCCGAAGAGAACGCCCTGCGAGGGGGCTACAGCACGCCACAGACACTGGCCAACCGAGACAGGTGTCGTGTAGCCCAGCTAGCCCTCTATGACGGGCCCTTTGCCGACTTGGGGGTAAGTGGATGTTTAAACCGAGCGGACACATTTTGGCACTCCCCAGTAGCACCCAATCCTGCCTGCCTGCCTCCTAGCGGCACTTAATACAAAGTGAAGAACAGAGAACACGCAAGAGGGGATCTGTTAAGGAGGAGGAAGGGAGGGTTCTGGTGTGTGTTATGGAAAGGAATAATGCAGCTGTCTGAGAATATCCCATGAGTTATTTAACTTTTTCATTTATCAGTGTATTGTTTATATATCTTGTGTTAAATGTTTTACAGTTGTTGTCAATAGTGCTTCAGATTCTGAAGGGGCCATATTCTGAAGGGCCATGTCACAAAGTGAAAGGATGTTGTTCTGTGTCATTTCCTGCATGATTTAAATGTCCTTTACACTGTATATTGTTATCTCCACAAAAACACCCAGCAGAACTTATCAAGGGCACTGCAGTTTGACATTTGCAAAGACTTAATTATTTTGTCACTTAGATAAATGATTATTAGAAAACACACCCTGATGTTTTTTTGTTATTTGTTGTTTTTCAGGATGGCGGTTGCTATGGAGATTTGTTTTGTAAAGCGTTGAAGACGTACAACATGTTGTGCTTCGGAATATACAGATTGAGAGACGCTCACCTCGCCACGCCTAGCCAGTGTACCAAACGGTGAGACCGTCGCTGTGTATCTTTAACATCCATCTCTCTCACCTCTCAAGGCAGTTAGTGTCACAACATTAGCTGTTTTAATATCAGCAATTGTATGATTGTCAGTGGTGGAAAAAATACTTAATTGTCCTACTTGAGTAAAAGTAAAGATACATTAATAGAAATTGACTCAAGTAAAAGTCACCCAGTAAAATACTACTTGAGTAAAAGTAACAGTATTTGGTTTTAAATATACTTAAGTATCAAAAGTAAATGGAATTGCTAAAATGTACTTAAGTATCAAAGTAAAAGTATAAACCATTTCAAATTCTTTATATTAAGCAAACCATGCGGCACAATTTTTTGTATTATTTTTTATTGACGGATAGCCAGGGCCACACTCCAACGTTCAGACATAATTTAAAAACAAAGCATTTGTGGTTTAGTTAGTCAGCCAGATCAGAGGCAGTAGGGATGAGGCAGCAGGGAAGTTATCTTGATAAGTGTGTTAATTGGACCATTTTCCTGTCAAAATGTAGAGTACTTTTGGGTGTCAGGGAAAATGTATGGAGTAAAAATTACATTATTTTCTTTAGGAATGTAGTGAAGTAAAAGTTGGCAAAAATATAAATAGTAAAGTACTTAAGTATTTGTACCCCCAACACTCCATCTATTTTGTGCATGACACAAGGAAGGAAAGGAGGAAAAAGAGGGAGGCTTGCAAGCCGAAGAACACCATCCCAGCCATGAAGCACGGGGGTGGCAGCATCATGCTGTGGGGGTGCTTTGCTGCAGGGGGGATTGATGCACTTCACAAAATAGATGGCATCATGACGAGGAAAATGATGTGGATATATTGAAGCAACATCTCAAGACATCACGCAAATGGATCTTCCAAATGGACAATGACCCCAAGCATTCTTCCAAAGTTGTGGCAAAATGGCTTAAAGACAACAAAGTCAAGGTATTGGAGTGGCCATCACAAAGCCCTGATCTCAATCCCATAGAAAATTTGTGGGGAGAACCTAAAAAGTGTGTGCGAGCAAGGAGGCCTACAAACCCAACTCAGTTACACCAGCTCTGTCAGGAGGAATGGGCCAAAATTCACCCAACGTATTGTGGGAAGCTTGTTTGACCCAAGTTAAACTATTTAAAGGCAATGCTACCAAATACACATGATGTAAGAAGTGTCTGTCTCATGACATTGTCATAAATTGGGTCACCCTGTAGGCTCCAGAACAGGCCACAGAGGCTATAGACTCTCTACCGTATAGGCTACATGATTTGATGGAGTGTTGGGGAAGCGCCACAGTGCTGCGTCTCAGAACCATGGAGAGGTGGGCTGGGCATGGACAAGATAGATATTTTGAGCCCCTGTCGTTGTCAAAGTGGGCACTGCTTATCATGGAACGGCATCAAATGCAAATCAAACTTTATTTGTCACATCCACCGAATACAACAAGTCTAGACCTTACCACACGATGCTTACTTACAAGCTCTTAACAAACAGTGCAGTTCAAGAAGAGTTAAGAAAATATTTACCAACTAAAGTAAAAAAAAATGTTTTTAAGTAACACAATAAAATAACAATAACGAGTCTACATACAGGGGGTATCGGTACCGAGTCAATGTGCGGGGGTACAGGTTTGTTGAGGTAATTTGTACATGTTGGTAGGGGTGAAGTGACTATGCATAAATAATAATCAGTGAGTAGCAGCATTGTACAAAACAAATGGGGGGGTTCAATGTAAATAGTCCGGTGGCCGTTTGATTAATTGGATTAGTTGGAGGTGCGTCTTGGTCAGTTTAGCCCGCAAAATGCCGCCATCTTCAATCTGCCACTCTAGGTTGGCTGCCTAATCATGCTTAATGGGCGGGCTGGCCCTGCCTTCAGGGCAGAGAAGCATTTTGATTTGAAGTAAATAGTTTTTTCAAATCTTTTAACTGATTAGTTTTCAACCCCACCCTGTTAACTTTCTATTTTGCAAATAGACACTGACTATACAGTATTGTTTGGTTCTCTCTTCCACTAACTACTGTCCTGTATACAGGTATGTGATCACCAACCCTCCGTATGAGTTTGAGCTGGTCCCCACAGACCTGATCTTCTGCCTGATGCAGTTTGACCACAACGCGGGCCAGTCCCGGGCCAGCCTCTCCCACAGCTCTCACTCCTCCCATTCCTCCAGCAAAAAGAGCTCGTCCGTCCACTCCATCCCCACCACCAACCGGCAGAACCGCAGCAGCAAGGCCCGGGAGGCCGGCCACAAACAGAAGTAGGTGGATGAGATGTTTGTTATGTGTGTGTATGTCAGTCTGTGTTTGCTCGGGCATGAGTAGTATGTGGTGCCGATCGAAGTTTGGTGTGGGTGTTGTGTCTATGTAGGGTTGTGGCCAGAGTGTGTTTGAGCGCGTGGGTGAGACACTGTTTGGGTCAATTATCCATATCTGTGTGTTTGTTGGGGTTTGTGTTTTGTTTGTGAGATTCTGTGCTCAATGTCCACATCATGTTTGTTGCAATTTTTGCTCTATAACCATCAGCATGTGGTCCTTGCTCTCAGCCTGCCTCCATAGCTACCATGATCTCATTAATGGAAACGTTGATGTGCATTATTTTCACAAATAATATTGATAGAGCAAAAGAAAACACTTCTTATTTCCCGCTGACCTCATTGAACCTGTATTTGAGCGTTCATTTAAGAACTCAAGATACCACTGAAAGAAGATGAGGAACCTTGACATAGAAAGACCTCTCATATGTTGTCTTGCTACAAAGCCGGTGACCGGTATGCCAGCTATTTTTTGCTAGATCGGTTCTATACGACACAATAATTTGACTCGTATTGGGATAGCCTTCTTATATGTTGGTATTTGTACAAACAGTATGGCATGGTTATGGATTTAACGTGACACGATTTAAATAGACAAAACTTTGCAGGTTGTCTATGAATGAGAAACATCATTCGACCATCTGTGTGGACATCTGTCTGGTTATTGTGTCTGTTCTGTGTCATCGCATGTCCATGTTCCTAGTTCTCAATCTCAAATGCTTATTTTTAGTTCTGTTTTTAATTTTGATATATTTTCCATAGTATGGAATAAGACAATATATACATTAAGTTATATTGAGCGATAAGTCATTATTTTAAAGCTACTCAGAGAATTTGATTATAATGGTGATATATCATGCTACCAACACCACTCCCTGAACCGTGTTAGATGTTTTAAGTTCATTCTTAAGAGGAAATACAACAGATGAATTGTAATGTCTTAGTGTCCTTTTAAATGTTCCTTAGCATTTACCTTCATTTCCTCTTCAACATTGCATGTTAGGAAAGTGAATTGTAGTTGTTCAGTATCTTGAAACGTAGAAAGGGATAAGGGAACATCTGACAAGTAGGGTCAGGGTCAATTAGTAAACTGAAATAACATAAAACATACAAAAGTGAAGAAAAAAAAAATATTTTGGCTATGGGGCCTCGTATTAGAAAATAGGATTTTGGTTTGATAAATTGCAGACAGTGTCAGTGCTTACATAGAGTACAGCAAGAGATCCAGTCATATCAGTGATTGTGTTTTAGACGTGTTATTTGCCTTGTAGATTGTAATACCATACTTAATTAGATTACCTACTTCTCTTTCTGAAGTGCAACAAGGATGAATAGAATGAGCCAAGGTATGCAAGTTAACGATTCTGCATGTCCTACTATTACTATAGCACCCTTAACGTGGGGTTCTAATCATAACTTTGTCCCTGTGGAGATTGTTATGACAAGGGGAGGTTTTGTAGTGTTTTTGTTATTTTCCTGTACGGATAAGTCATCACGCCTCAGTTTAAGTTTTGCTTTCAAACAACGGAAAGCAAAATGGCTGCTGCTGCCTCTGCCCTCTCCCTGTCATGCCCAGGACCATCTCTGCACTGCATGAGGTCCAACCTTTCTCCTCTACTTATCTTTCTGTTTTACCTCCTTGACACCTTAATTCACCTGATGATGATTTTTCTTAGTTTTCTCTAGACAGAGCCTCTATTTTGTATAATTTCATTATTATTTATCATGTTTTTTAGTTTGCTTTATTTCAGCTTGAGACAAATTGCATTGTGTGAAAGGTCTGTGTGTTTGCACATATTCTTTCCTATTGAATGCGATCAGATGACTGATGTTGTCCAAGTGTTGGAAATACGTTGTAATCCACATTCAGTATTACTCTATCAACTAGAGCCACAGAGACAAGGTGTTTCCTATCACGGACGATGTAACACACTTAACACAAACTGTCGATGCTACCTAAAGATCATAGCCCGGGTATCGATATGAGTAGGCTCGAAATCTCAAACTGACACCTCCCCGAAATGGGAAGGCATGACAAATATGAAGTCTAAATTGCAGAGGTATATGAGGCATTAAGTTGTGCACTCATAACCCTGTGGTGGTTTTAGACGATAGACATCTTACTTCACCTTAGTTTAAAACATCAAATGCTTGTTCTGTAACACACTAGCCGGAGTACTAAGCTGAATGCCCACACACGCTCACATTCACACAGACACACATGCACACACTCACCAAAGTTGAAATGACTTTATCTGGAAGAAAATTAAGTAACTGATCTGAAACCTATGGTCCCTCATGGCGTTTTGGATTGGATGGTCATACATGCTATAAAAGACTGCTACTTAAACTGAGACAGTAATATATCACATGACACCATGTAGATTATTGAACACTAACATTTGGTTTTTGCCCCATCCCTCTGCAGAAAGGAAATGGTTTACAGATGAACCAGAAAATGCCTACCCACGGAACATTCAGATCAAGCCCATGAGCACTCACATGGCCAACCAAATCAACCAATACAAATCCACTAGCAGTCTGATTCCACCAATCAGAGAAGTTGAAGATGAATGCTGAAAACCAGGCCCACTTGATGACTCGTGAGAAGTCTGGATGCTCTTTCGAAAGGAGAGAAAGGGAGATGACAAACGGGGATGATGATGTTGATTCATTGGTCCTCACTCATTCTACAGATCAAGGGTTTGACATAAACACCACAACTTGAAGGGACCTCCTATGTGTATACCTTTAATGTTACTTCCATGTTCTACAATGGACAATGTTTTATTTATCAATCTTCCATAGAGATGTACATAATGACAATCAAATAAGGATTGTTCATCCCCCTAGCACTTTTAAAATGATTTTAAGAGTTGAAAAAGAGAAGAAAAAGTACTTCCTGTCATTATTTGCAATAGTTCACATCTTTGTGTGACCACACTCCATGGCTACTGTAGCTGAGGTTACTACTGGTTGTTGGAGGATGAGGGCCGTGGCAGTTTTCTCATCACAATATCATAACATCTCCAAAAGATCCAGAAAACCGGCTGGGGTTCACCGCTCACCACTCATACTCCCTATCTGCTTCTGTTCTATTTGCACAAAAACTGACCACCTTCTTTTGCAACATGACGACTTGAAACATTGATATCGTCCCAAAACAACTACCATCACAGAAAGTGTCAGCTTTTTGGTTTGTTGATTCACTGAATGAAAGAAAAGCTGCTTGTCATTTGGAGAGATGTAATGTGGAAAGATCCATTACGTCACTGCTTAGGGTATGCTACTGTATGTCATCACACTGTTGAGTAATCAATGAATGCATTCCAGTCCTGTAGAATGGGATCATATTGAAAATCAGGTGTCTTGAGACTCAGAGTACAGTAAGAGACAGTTCTTGGATAAGCTGGCTGACAGAGTATATAGCTACGCTGTACTTACATCTGTTCTGGTGATATCACAATGAATATGGATGATAATGATGTCTATGACAGCGTTTCAAGCTCCTATCATCGCATGGTATGTCCCTGATCCCTTCTATAACAATAGAGCGCAGATGAGCACCTTAAACTGAAAACATAAAAGGGATGAAATAACAATCTTGTCCTATCCCTTATGTGCAAACATGAAAGGGGTGAATGGACAACCTTGTCTCGTCCCTGGCGAAAACATGAATGGGGTGAAAAGACAGCCTTCTCTTGCTCCTTGTGTGGACAGACAGATATGGTATGTACATGCAATGTGTGTACTGTACATGGCAGTGACGTGTCCCCTCTGTAAGAACATTGGTGGTACATCTGAGTTAAATGCACAAATTGGTATCATCATCATCTCTCCATCAGCGTGTCTGTGATGGTGGTTCAGCCTCTGGGGGAGCGTCATGTGGGATCAAGGCTACAATCATCCAAGATAAATAGGAACTAGATCTGTCTGGGGGTTGCGGATCAACTAATGAACTAAATAAACACGTTTCTATACTTAGTCACATCACCGGTAATACACCAACTATGATTGAGCTGAACATTTTTGTTACAAACATTAGCTGTGTGCCCTAAAACTTTAGGGAAAGCTTTTAAGTCCAAACCTTTGCCATGATATCTTTGGTGAAAATTGGGATTTAAGAATGAAAAAATAAGCATCTAATTTGAATGTTTTTTGTTTGATGAGACATTTGGAGAAGCAATGCCACATATTGCGTAAAATGGGCATCAATGGGTCCTCCTTTGACCAGAACCACTGCCTGGCACAGGGTTGGTAACAGAGGCAGTAAAGAGCTTGGATGTTCTCCGCTGCCAATCCTGATGCCATCATATCACCTCTAAACTCTATGTAGGTAAACGTTAGGGAAAAGCTCAATCATAGTTTGGTTTAAAACGATGCCGCTGATGACTATGAAGAAAGCTGGAGAATGCTGCCTGTGTTCTTCATGTTATGCTGGTCATGGCATCAGTGTGTGTGTTCAAAATGGACAGATTTTGTTTTGATCTTAAAGCAACCCAGACAGAGCTGCAGCCTTGGAAATGAGAGTGTATGGAGTCACAGATGATCCAACTAAAAACTAAACCTGGCTACTTTATATAAACAAACATGATTATGTTATATCCATATGAGCATACTCATTTTCTACTTATTATTACACATGACCTAATGAATAATGCTTTATGAAAGTAATCCATTTTTAATATTACCAGGCCTTTAATTGCATATAAGATTTTTATTCCCAAATTAATTGCTTTATTTAACATAATCCTACCAAAATGATGAATATAAATTCTGAAATACTTATAATTAGACATGCATCATTGAAGAACAGTATAAATCCTCTCTCCTCTTTGCAACAAAGACCATCCCTGAAAGTATAGTCATTATTAAAAGTCAATATTGTATAGGAGATTACCTAAATTTAAGCTTTTGTCTTTAACTGTTGAGTGCTCCTTAAAACGTAGATGGGCTTAGTTGAAGGATCTCTGTAGCTGTATTGATAAACCTTATCGCTGTGTATAAGACTGCTCATTTTCATCGACAAGTGAATACGAATACAGATGTGTGAGTCAAATGGAAATGGGGTAAAACAATCGCAAAAAAACTTTAGTTTCAATGGGTGTAAGTAATACCCAGACAGAGCCAATCGGAAAGGTGCATGAAGCTGGATCTGAGGCGTTCAGCCATTTGTTCTCTTCTGAGGGGGAAACTGTGTGACCTTCACTATCAATGATTGACCTAAATTAGGTCTCTTTCTAAGGAGGGATACACTGAAGTATTTATGTGCGTGTATACTGTCATTCTCCATGGACATGTTTCAAACTATGTGACAGAGAGAGATTATTAGACCATCATCAGGTTGTTTGCAGTGAACAGATAGCCATGATAATATAGACAAAAGATCATGTATTTCTAAAGACCTGTCATTCGTGAGACCCCCCCCCCCCCCCTCCAAAAAAAAAAAAATCTGTCTATCTAAATATGTTGTGTAAATTCCTCCCATTATATAGATCACATGACTTTCTGAAGCAAAATGACCTAAGCTTTCTGTCTGTCTATTGGGTGTGTTGCAACTCTACTGTGGGCTCATTGACATTGTCCTGAGGTGAACTTTTGAATTGTGATTACATTGTCGTCACACTTTGTAGCAAGTAGAATTATTTTCAGAAAATATGTGAGTAAAAATCGATGTATAATTGGGTTGTTAATAATATACTTGCTAGTGTGAAAAATAAGGAATTGATATTTGATACTGACAATGACTTAATTCATTATACATAGTATTGACAAAGGACAAAATTATTATTTTGCCATATATGAAGAAAAAAAATGAAAAACTAGACTTTTGAAATTAAAGATCCTTTTCCACATTAGAACAACAAATTTGGAAAGAGCCGGTGTAATTTGACCTGGTAATATCAACCATCACAGAGATGCAGACATAGGGTAGCACCAATTCAGCAAGGCATATCACAATAAAGAGAGGACATACTTAATTTTACTGTTCTTGTTAAAATAGTTTTTTCTTATCAGGTTTACATTCCATTTTGTCAGCTCTAGTCAATTATGTTACCATAGTAATATCCATGGATTGTTTGAAACTGTCACTACTGCTTATTGATTGTTTACAGAGTTTTCTTTTTTGTATTCAGAAGTACTTAAATACCACTTTACTCAGAAATCAAATGGTACAAATCACAACCCAAAGCAGACACATACTTACAGAATAGTCCATTTCATTGTATCTAAATGTTTGTTTGTTTTTTCAATACGTGTACCCACAATTTGTGTGACTGGTTTGACTCAAACTGGGAAAAAAAATCACAACACTGGACTGAAACCTGTTCTTACATTCTAAGGTCTTTAAGCTTTATCTCTTTCCAGCGCAAATACTCCACAAATCTAAGGTACTGCTCTATACCATATCATACGTTTGTATTAGATGTTGAAGTCTTTGCAATGTACACCTCTAAAGTTTTAGAGTGTTTTGAAGTGCCATGAAAAGTGTTGTTGAACAAGCATCGTCCAGTCATTCACAGACTCACTCACTTATTCAGAATGAGTAAGGGTTGAGTTAGTTCCTCTCAGAAAGGGAAGTAAATGTATTCGAGCATGGCATCTTATACTGGCATGGGGAACATCCAAGCCATCAATGCATCCATGCCAGTAGAGTGCCAGGCAGTGCTGTAGGTCTAAAGGAGGGCCTGTTTGAAGACCCACTATAGCAAAAAGTGGCATTGAAAAGGAGGGAAGGGTACATGGGGCAGGGACACTGCTCATCAACCTTCAACATATCATGCATCTGTGTTGGTCGTACTGTCTGTAGCCTAAGGTACCTAACTTGTTGTTAGGAGACTGCAGAGAGATATGTTAAAACATGTTTGTTGTGTGGTAGAAGGTATGAATGACTGAAGGATGCACAGAGAGCACAGGCCAGGCTGTTTCATGTGCTTGAGAACACCTGTCGGTGTTTTAGTCAACTTAAGAGTCAGGACTATGAAACTTCACACATTGTTTCATATTTTTGTTAATCTATTTTCTTGCTGTAAAGGATGGATATAACTTATTTGCTGGAAAATGTACTAGATGTAATAAAATATATAATACTATGGGGGATTTAAGTCTTAACAACACATTGATATTGCAGTTGGCAATTTTGAAGTTGATTTTGATGGAGGAAAAAAAATGCAGTTTTTTTGTGGGGGGGGGGGGGGGGTGGTGGTGGTGGGGGGCTGCCTATCAGTTCAGATGGAATTCAGGACATTGCTCTCACATGTCACATATCTGATTCTTTGGCACATGGTCATTGCAGGAATCGGGAGTTTGAAATAGCCTACTTAGTTTTGTCGAAGCGAAAATAGATATATGGAGAATTTGATGGTGCTGAGTTGATCTACCTGACTCTGTCAAATATAATCTGCTGATAAATATACTGTCTTGTACAAAAAGTTTGTACATAAATTGTACATGATTTCTTTTTGTATTTTCTCAAATTAAAATGGATGTATTTGTGTTCTAAAACTGGAACGTCTCCTCGCATTTCCTTCCAGCATTAGAAAATGTGTATATTCCATACAGTGATGCATGTTAGTCTTAAGCACTGTACAGCATTGGGAGAAAATAGACCATAGTCAATGACAATATACTAAAGTATCACAAGGTGTTAATATTCTGTTTAATAATACTTAATTCGACAAGGGGCAAATATACATACAACAATTAACATGAAACGTACACACAAAACAGCTTGTTGATTACAAGTTCTCTCCATCACAGCCTCGCCCTGGATGATGTCCTATAAGAGCAGACTATCCTAATGTTACACATTGAAATATAATTAGAACATATTAAACCTCTGTGATCCTACAGTTTCCTAGATGCTGTGTCATATACATTGACACACATAAAAAATGTAGATATTTACACTTAACAAAAATATAAACGCAAAATGTAAAGTGTTGGTTCCATGTTTCATGAGCTGAAATGAAAGATCCCAGACATTTTCCATATGCACAAATTCTCTCAAATGTTGTGCACAAATTGGTTTACATACCTGTTAGTGAGCATTTTATCCTTTGTCAAGATAATCCATCCACCTCACAGGTGTGGCGCATCAACAATCTGATTTAAACAGCATGATTATTACATAGGTGCACCTTGTCCTGAGGACAATAGAAGGCCACTCTAAAATGTGCAGTTTTGTCACACAACACAAGGCCACAGATTTTGAGGGAGTGTGCAATTGGTATGCTGACTGCAGGAATATCCACCAGAGCTGTTGCCAGAGAAATCAATGTTTATTCCTCTACCATAAGCTGCCTCCAACGTTGTTCTAGAGAATTTGTCACTAGTATGTACAACCGGCCTCACAACCACAGACCACATGTAACCATGCCAGCCCGGGACCTTTACATCTGGCTTCTTCACCTGCGACATCGTCGGGGACCAGCCACCCGGACAGCTGATGAAAAACTGAGGAGTATTTCTGTCTGTAATAAAGCCCTTTTGTGGGGAAAAACTCATTCTGATTGGCTGGGCCTGGCTCCCCAGTGGGTGGGCATATGCCCACCTAGGCCCACCCGTGGCTGCGCCCCTGCCCAGTCATGTGATATGCATAGATTAGGGACTAATTCATTATTATTTCAATTGACTTGATTTCCTTATATGAACTGTAACTCAGCAAAATTTTTGAAATTGTTGCATGTTGCATTTATATTTTTGTTCAGTATATTATATTTGTGATCCTACACAGGTACAACAAGACTAAGGGCTCTATTCAGTTTCTATCGCTGAAGCGTCGTTTCAGATTGAGCCAACATATGCAGCGTTTACCGTGAATGCAGTCTCCGCCAATGCGGAAACATTGCCTTTAAATTTACTCGATACAGATTCAATAGAGCCTCTAAATGGTGGTGATGTCTATACAACGCCCCTGTCTTTGACCTTGGCTTTCCCGAGGGATAGAGGGAGAGGAGGGGAGGAACTGAAGATGAATGTCTATTAAATTTTCCTCTATCTGTATAGCCAGTGAGACGTCAATGACCCTGTGCTCCAAGGCAAGCCACCAATCCCCTGATCCCTGCATGCTGTAGCATCATACAGGCATTACTCTTGATGTACATTTAGTGACATGCTATTACCTGCTCCATCACTTACGCCTGTCAATCGGACGGGATCCATGGTGAATGGTAAGAATGGGTCTAAGAGCACATCAGCCTCTCTTAGCTCATATATCAACGTACATGTAGTGATTGAAAATAGAATATCAGCTATGTGATGGTAAAAGGTGGTTCCATACTTCTCTTATTTATATTATGAATCATTATTGATGTTAGTTAAATCACAACGTAGAGAAATATTAGGATAAATGTATTTTTTGTTACTTTTACACCTTTTTTCTCCCCAATTTCGTGGTATCCAATTGGTAGTCACAGTCTTGTCGCTACAACTCCCGTGCGGACTCGGGAGAGGCAAAGGTCAAGAGGCATGCGTCCTCCGAAACACAACTCAAACAAGCCGCACTGCTTCTTGACAATGCCCACTTAACCCAGAAGCCAGCCGCACCAATGTGTCGGAGGAAACACTGTGCACCTGGCGACCGTGTCAGCGAGCACTGCGCCCGGCCCGCCACAGGAGGCGCTAGTGTGCAATGGGACAAGGACATCCCGGCCGGCCAAACCCTCCCCTAACCCGGTCGACGTTGGGCCAATTGTGCACCGCCCCATGGGTCTCCCGGTCGCGGCCGGCTGCAACAGGGCCTGGACTCGAACCCAGAAACTCTAGTGGCTAGCACTGTGATGCAGTGCCTTAGACCACTGCGCCACTCGGGAGGCCCCAGGAGAGATGTTAAAGTAGAAAGCAATTCCACTGTGTGTGCGTGCGTGCAGAGCTGGTCCTCCTCCTCGTCGCCTCTGAGTTGAAGTGTGTAATTTCACACTCCAACATCAAGCAGCTAAACAGAAGGAGAATATATGACCCGCATTGGCATTTGTCCTTATTTCTCTCTAAAATGTGCAAACACTATTACCCTTGGGTTATCTAAAGTGGTGCGGTGACGATTCAACGCCTGCCCGCCGCCTCTGCACTCCCTCAGCCTCGCCATCACAAGACGACAAGCTGCAGAAAGAAAAACAAGAGCGACAGAGAGAAAGGGAGATGTAGAACGAGAGAGGGGGTAGAGGGTGAGGAAAATAAAGAGACATATAAATCGAGATGGAGAGAGAGGGGGAGACTGACAAGGAAAGAGAGGAAGAAGGAGAGAGAGAGATGGGTTGGAGATGGAGCAGATGTTGGTGGCTGTGTTGATTTGTAGCCTGATAAGGGTGGCACCCAGGCGGCTGGAATTGATGGCTTGTTAGAGAGGATGGGCTCCTCTGTGAGATGTTTTCAAAATGATTGATTTACAATAAAGTGGCTCCGGGTGTGTGCACGCAGGCAGAACTGATGCAGATCGATAGAGCTGAAATTGATTGATCAGCCATTTAGCTTGGTAGTGTGTTTACTGAACGAAACCAGGCAGGAACCCCCCTTTCCCTCTATCACCTCTCAATAAAACAGAGAGAGGGAGAAACACTAGCCAACTACCTCTGGGCCTGCCTGAATATTCTGCTTACAACACAACACGAACCAGGCGATATCTGAATATGAACCATAAAAATGTAATCATACAGTAAGAGGTGCTGGTGTGAAACGTTTATGACCGTGTACTTTATTCCGCTATCAATGTGTCCCTCTGGGACTTGGAGATACAGAGATGGCAAAGCTGTCTCACCGTACCTGTTCCTTGCAAGGAACATAGGAATAATGCTGGCTCTGTCATTGTCTCTGCGTTAGGGTCTTTCTTTGTGCGCTAGATAACACGTTCTGATGTCATTTTGTACCGTGAAAAACACAGTCATTGATGTTCAGCAAAGCAACATATTTTCATCCCCCGCCACATCTGTGATCATTGACTTTTCTTAGCATTTTTGGTAACCTTTTATTCTGTTAGGGGCTGATTCAGATATAGGAAATCAATGCCTTTTTTATGCTTTTTGATTTACACACTTCTCAGTAGTTGGTATTCAAACTTACCTTATCTGAGGATGAGTGCACTGAGTAAATATGAGTCAATCCCAGAAAACACACCCGCTCTGTTAATTTATCTAAAGCCATCCCTTTAAATACTGTGTACTTGTATTTACAATTTGATTGGCACAAGACTGGAATGTAAACCTATGGAGACCATGTTCAGGATATGGAAAGATAGAGATGAAAAAATATTAGGCAGAAAAAAACACAGATTTTACACCAATATTTCTGTAAGTCGCTCTGGATAAGAATGTCTGCTAAATTACTGTAATGTACTAATGAAATGTAATTTATTCCTAAATCCTACTTCATGGAAAAATAGGGTTGGAGAGCCTTTATCCACGAACAAAAACAACAGTACTTTAATTCACTCTGAAAGTTGCCACATATTATTCAATGGTATTGTTGGAAGTAGTGTACAATAGAATTCTAATAGGGATCATGGAACTGTGTGATGATAAGGGTCTTATGCCAAACTAACGGGTTGGTCTGCACTCCATAATGATTTAGTAAGCCTACAATTTGTATTTGGTCTTCATTAAATAGGATCCACTATTACTTGTGACTCTCATCAACAACCACAAGGACCTGACAGTATTTACAAAGGAAACAAATAAAGGTAGGGTAAATCAAACAATGTAATGGAATGATACGAAATGTAGGGTACCAACTGATAGGCACTAACACTAAATTGGCAGTTAAATATGTGGTTATTACTAACGGTCGCTACCGATAGTGGCTAATAATATGTAATATAATACAAATAGTAGGAAACAGGAAAAGTCGGGCATACAATAAAAACATTCTAGAACGCACAAAGGCGCGACTTTCATTCTGCACGGCTTTGCCTTGTCATCCCATTTAGCTTGCATCTCCAAGTTTCAGCCCATAAAATTACAATTCTGCATATGGGCACAGCATTTCATACTTCACTGTGGGAAAGGGGCATAAATACCTGTCCTGATGATATGCTTCTCAGTTTGCTGCCATATGGCTGGTTAAAATGTTGTCTCCATCGATCATAAGGTAAAATCTAAAACAATTGTCATTTAGCCCATACAATCTCATTATCCAAATGGATTACTCATTTACCTAGCTTTTATCAATAGCTCTTTTCGATGTATACAGTAGAAGAAAAATAAGTTGGTCATGGATAGTAAACAATGCCGAAAAAGCCTTTGTAAATGAGTGCCTTGATTACACCCAGATGTTTTTGTTGCGCAAAGGCTTTTTAGGCATTGTTCAGTATCCAGAATGAACTTATTTTTGTTTTAAAGGATCTCATCCCATTATCAAAGAGCACCTCATGCCATACAACTTTAACCAGTGGACCGCTTCTCTCCTGTGTCTCGTATAAATGAAAGTGTATGGAGAAAAGAAAGTAGAAGTTTTTCCACTTGGAACCGACAGGTTCACGCAACCTTATTCATGGTTTCCTCGCGCATAAAGATGGCGGAATTAAGAGGAGAATAAAATCAAAGTCAGAACATCTGTAAACACACCTCTGCCACACCCCTTTCTGTGATTTGCACCCCACATGTGTTTCCCCGAGTTCAGAATGTGCGCAGAGATGAAAGGGCGTAAAAAATGAATTAGGTTTAATTTATGTACATCTAGCTCAGTTCTGAATTCCCCATAGTGCCCTATGGATGGATGCATCTATTGCACTTAGTACTTTGAGTGTACCTAAATATGACAAGAATCATCATATATATTTTCTGTCACCCAGTCCTCTGGTTAACACTGGGCCTCCATAGTCTCACCGTGGCGTGTACAGACAGTGGCCCCATCATGTTGCTTATTACCGATTTTACACAACCAGTGACAGTCACCGCCAGAGAGAGGATGTCAGGCTGCCAATAATATTTACCGTCTGGTGTCAATGAATGGCATGGTCTATCCAGCAGACGCCTGGGGGCTTCTGTGATTGGTCTGACAGCACCCGATAGCATCATGAACCTCGAGCTCCTCGCAAATCAACCACACAGAAACGACGAGTGTCTTCTGGAGGATGCCTGAGTGCCTGTGGCTAGGAACCAGGAGATGAAGCACGATGCTAGCGCAAGCTAACACTGGATTTCTTTAGGCCCTAATAAAAATAAAGCAAGGTGCTGTTGATCTAAATACAACACAGCTGCTGCCAGATCATGCATCGCCCAAGAAAGCTGCACGGGGAGCCTGTTAGTTCCGCTTTGAACTCACATCAAGGATGAGAGCGATATCAAAAGGAGAACGAACGCCCTCAAAACAGCCATCTTATGAGGCTTGAAAAGCCATGCGTAGGTAGGCCCTAGTTTCTTTATCTTTTTAAAATTGTATTTATCTTGGCTGCTGTCGTGAATAAACAGTGCTTTTGAGAAGTCATTATGGGCCATTTGGTAAATCAATAAAGTGTAAAAATTATTTTCCAGATGAACTGCTAGCAAGCTAAATGAAACGACAGTCAGTAGAAGTACAAAGGCTATAACTTTTCTATTGAGCCTCTTGTTTCTCCCAGTCGTGTTGGGTTCAGTCAATCCATGTTGGGATGGCTGTAATGATTGGATTTCCATGACAGTGATGTGAGGCATGTTGACACCAATTACTGCCTTTCTCTTTGACCTCGCTGGATATCAAGCTGGGGTGTTATACACACGACACACACTCAGGCACGTGCAAATACACACACACACACACACACACACACACACACACACACACACACACACACACACACACACACACACACACACACACACACACACACACACACCTCTGATCACATCACATCAGCCCCAGTGAACAACATACAAAAGAGAGACAGAGGAAGATGGAGAGAAAAGGAGAGGAAGACAGAAAAACAGATACGGAGACAGATATACAAAAACGATCTATTCCAGCTCAGCCATGTGTGATAGCGGTTTCCATGACGATGTGGCATGCCCAGTGCATCATCAGCACCATCGCAGATGAACAGTCAACCTTTACCAAAACAACAAGGTCATTACGTAGCCTTGTCAAATCAATGAAGAGAATGTCCGTGCTGATTAAGCAATCCCCTCTTAGCTCTGACACTGTGTCAATAGCAACCAGGCAGGCAGGCAGAGAGATGGTGTGTGTGTGTGCATGTGTGAGTGCAGCTTCATTTGAGCCTGTATTAAATTGGCAAGAGCAGCTAATCTTTACCTAGGGCCAATTAACAGAATTAAAGGAGAACAACAAAGGCACAGGGGAAGGGCTGTTTTCTCTTTCTTCCAATGCCATTTGTAATTAGTATTTTTTCCCCCTCTGAAAAAAAGTTCTTTTTTTTCTTTGTAAAATTGTCACTCTGGCTAAGTGTTTGATCTAAGTACTGACAATCAAATAACCAGTGAAAACTATTTAGAGGCCCTGGAGGGAACTAGAGGAGTCTCATAACTTGTCATTATTACCGTGCTTTGAAATCAAGTATAACTTTTCTATTGAGCCCTCTTGTTTCTCCCAGTCGGTGTTGAGGAAAATCCTCTAGCCAGAGGGACTTTTTAATAAGTTTATCCAACTCAAAATAATATTAACCAATCAGTATATCCAACTCAAAAAACGTTTCCCAAAATGTTTAACCAACACAAACCAACTCGAAATAATGCATTTATCTAAATAATAATAAAGTTTACCAAGCTCAAATTAATCAACAGTTTACTCAACTCGACAACAACAAAAACATAACTAACTCAAAATGAATCAATCAGTTTACCCAACTCATAACTTTTTATCCAATACAAAATAACACATCCTCGCTCAATCGACATCCTGGCTCATCCTGGCTCAACCCTAACCCTAGCGCCAAACCTCACCCCCTTACCTCAGCTTTAACCTCGTCCCCAGGCTTGACGCCTGGCGCATAGAGCCTGGTAAAAGTGTGGGACTGTTTGGGATTTAGGGGGTGTGGATTTACTGAGTGACATGATAATCAATTCAAATTCTGTAAGAATCACACGACTATGAGACGTGGCTCCAAATCAAGTGTTTGTTATGGTGCACCACGGAAATAATTCCCTGGAACCCGAGGTAGAAAGAACATGTCGCCTGCCGTTCATGCTAATAGCTATCCAGTTGAATTCTGCTGGTTATTCTGTAACACGATGTATACTGTACACTGTCTTCAAATAGAAAAAGTAAAGACACACCATCAAAGGCAGTTAATGATGTACACTGAGTATACCAAACATTAAGAATACCTTCCTAATATTGAGTTGCAACCCTCCCTTTTTTTTGTGCAATTAGAGAAGCCTCAATTTGTCGGGCAGGGACTCTACAAGGTGTCGAAAATGTTCCACAGGGATGCTGGCATTGACCCCAATGCTTCCCACAGTTGTTTTAAGTTGGCTGGATGTCCTTTAGGTGGTGGACCTACTTGATACACATACTACCATATCCTGTTCAAAGGCATTTAGAAATTTTGTCGTAATTATTTATATTTATATTTCTTTCTTTTTCTATTTCTTTCTTTCTATTTCTAACAAAAATATAATTGCAACATGCAACAATTTCAACGATATTACGGAGTTCATATAAGGAAATCAGTCAAATTAACTATATTCTTTAGGCCCTAATCTATGAATTTTACGACTGGGCAGGGGCGCAACTATGGGGCATAGGCCCACCCACTTGGGAGCCAGGACCAGCCAATCAGAATGAGTTTTTCCCCACAAAAGGGCTTTATCACAGACAGAAATACTCCTCATTTTCATCAGCTGTCCGGGTGGCTGGTCCCCGACGATGTCGCAGGTGAAGAAGCCAGATGTAAAGGTCCCAGGCTGGCATGGTTACATGTGGTCTGTGGTTGTGAGGCTGGTTGGACATACTACTGCCAAATTCTCTAAAACAAAGTTGGAGGCGGTTTATTGTAGAGAAATTAACATAAAAGTATCTGGTAAGTGCTCTTGTGGACAATACTGCAGTGAGCATGCCAATTGCATTTTCCTTCAAAGCATGTGACATCATTGGCATTGTGTTATGTGACAAAACTGCACATTTTAGAGCGGCCTTTTATTGTCCCCAGCACAAGGTGCACCTGTGTAAAGACCATGTTGTTGAATTAGCTTCTTGATATGCCACTCGTCAGGTGGACAAATTATCTTGGAAATGTGTGCACAACATTATAGAGAAATACGCTTTTTGTGCGTATGTAAAATTTGAATGTAAAACCTTTTTTTTCAGCTCATGAAACAGGGAACGACACTTTACATGTTGTGCTTATTTATTTTTATATACATATATACAGTGCCTTGCAAAAGTATTCGGCCCCCTTGAACTTTGCGACCTTTTGCCACATTTAATAATTTTGCACGCCCAATTTTTCAGTTTTTGATTTGTTATAAAAGTTTGAAATATCCAATAAATGTCGTTCCACGTCATGATTGTGTCCCACTTGTTGTTGATTCTTCACAAAAAAATACAGTTTTATATCTTTATGTTTGAAGCCTGAAATGTGGCAAAAGGTCGCAAAGTTCAAGGGGGCCGAATACTTTCGCAAGGCACTGTATATATATATATATATATATGTATATATACACTGCTCAAAAAAATAAAGGGAACACTAAAATAACACATCCTAGATCTGAATGAATGAAATATTCTTATTAAATACTTTTTTCTTTACAGAGTTGAATGGGCTAACAACAAAATCACACAAAAATGATCAATGGAAATCAAATTTATCAACCCATGGAGGTCTGGATTGGAGTCACACTCAAAATTAAAGTGGAAAACCACACTACAGGCTGATCCAACTTTGATGTAATGTCCTTAAAACAAGTCAAAATGAGGCTCAGTAGTGTGTGTGGCCTCCACGTGCCTGTATGACCTCCCTACAACGCCTGGGCATGCTCCTGATTAGGTGGCGGATGGTCTCCTGAGGGATCTCCTCCCAGACCTGGACTAAAGCATGGAGCGAGACATGATGTCCCAGATGTGCTCAATTGGATTTAGGTCTGGGGAACGGGCGGGCCAGTCCATAGCATCAATGCCTTCCTCTTGCAGGAACTGCTGACACACTCCAGCCACATGAGGTCTAGCATTGTCTTGCATTAGGAGGAACCCAGGGCCAACCGCACCAGCATATGGTCTCACACAGGGCCTGAGGATCTCATCTCGGTACCTAATGGCAGTCAGGCTACCTCTGGCGAGCACATGGAGGGCTGTGCGGCCCCCTAAAAGAAATGCCACCCCACACCATGACTGACCCACCGCCAAACCGGTCATGCTGGAGGATGTTGCAGGCAGCAGAACGTTCTCAACTGCGTCTCCAGACTCTGTCACGTCTGTCACGTGCTCAGTGTGAACCTGCTTTCATCTGTGAAGAGCACAGGGCGCCAGTGGCGAATTTGCCAATCTTGGTGTTCTCTTGCAAATGCCAAACGTCCTTCACGGTGTTTGGCTGTAAGCTTGGCCCTCATACCACCCTCATGGAGTCTGTTTCTGACTGTTTGAGCAGACTCATGCACATTTGTGGCCTGCTGGAGGTCATTTTGCAGGGCTTTGACAGTGCTCCTCCTTGCACAAAGGTGGAGGTAGCGGTCCTGCTGCTGGGTTGTTGCCCTCCTACGGCCTCCTCCACGTCTCCTGATGTACTGGCCTGTCTCCTGGTAGTGCCTCCATGCTCTGGACATTACGCTGACAGACACAGCAAACCTTCTTGCCACAGCTCGCATTGATGTGCCATCCTGGATGAGCTGCACTACCTGAGCCACTTGTGTGGGTTGTAGACTCCGACTCATGCTACCATTAGAGTGAAAGCACCGTCAGCATTCAAAAGTGACAGCCAGGAAGCATAGGAACTGAGAAGTGGTCTGTGGTCCCCACCTGCAGAACCACTCCTTTATTGGGGGTGTCTTGCTAATTGCCTATAATTTCCACCTGTTGTCTCTTCCATTTGCACAACAGCATGTGAAATTTATTGTCAATCAGTGTTGCTTCCTAAGTGGACAGTTTGATTTCACAGAAGTGTGATTGATTTGGAGTTACATTGTGTTGTTTAAGTGTTCCCTTTATTTTTTTGAGCAGTGTATATATATATATAAATAAATAAATAAATATATATATATATATATATATATATATATATACAGTTGAAGTCGGAGGTTCACATACACTTAGGTTGGAGTCATTAAAACTTTTTTTTTCAACCACTCCACAAATGTCTTGTTAACAAACTATAGTTTTGGCAAGTCGGTTAGGACATCTACTTTGCGCATGACACAATTGTTTTCAGACAAGATTATTTAACTTATAATTCACTGTATCACAATTCCTGTGGGTCAAAAGTTTACATACACTAAGTTGACTGTGCCTTTAAACAGCTTGGAAAATTCCAGAAAATGATATCATGGTTTTAGAAGCTTCTGATAGGCTAATTGACATCATTTGAGTCAATTGGAGGTGTACCTGTGGATGTATTTCAAGGCCTACCTTCAAACTCAGTGCCTCTTTGCTTGACATCATGGGAAAATCAAAAGAAATCAGCCAAGACCTAAGACAAAAAATTGAAGACCTCCACATGTCTGGTTCATCCTTGGGAGCAATTTCCAAACGCCTGGAGGTACCACATTCATCTGTACAAACAATAGGACATAGGTATAAACATCATGGGACCACGCAGCCGTCAATACTCTCAGGAAGGAGACGCGTTCTGTCTCTTAGAGATGAACGTACTTTGGTGTGAAAAGTGCAAATCAATCTCAGAACAACAGCAATGGACCTTGTGAAGATGCTGGAGGAAACCGGTACAAAGGTATCTATATCCACAGTAAAATGAGTCCTATATCGACATAACCTGGAAGGTAGCTCAGCAAGGAAGAAGCCAATGCTCCAAAACCGCCATAAAAATGCCCAACTACGGTTAACTACTGCACATGGGGACAAAATCATACTTTTTGGAGAAATGCCCTCTGGTCTAATGAAACAAAAATAGAACTGTTTGGCCATAATGACCATTGTTATGTTTGGAGGAAAAAGGGGGAGGCTTGCACGCCGAAGAACACCATTCCGACCGTGAAGCACGGGGGTGGCAGCATCATGTTGTGGGGGTACTTTGCTGCAGGAGGGACTGGTGCACTTCACAAAAGACATGGAATTATGAGAAAGGAAAATTATGTTGATTTATTGACGCAACATCTCAAGACATCAGTTACAGCTTGGTCGCAAATGGGTCTTCCAAATGGACAATGACCCCAAGCATACTTCCAAAGTTGTGGCAAAATGGCTTAAGGACAACAAAGTCAAGGTATTGGAGCGGCCATCACAAAACTCTGACCTCAATCCTGTAGAGAATTTGTGAACAGAACTGAAAAAGTGTGTGTGTGAGCAAGGAGGCCTACAAGCTTGACTCAGTTACACCAGCTCTGTCAGGAAGAATGTGCCAAAATTCACCCAACGTATTGTGGGAAGCTTGTGGAAGGTTACCCTAAATGTTTGACCCAAGTTAAACAATTTAAAGGCAATACACTCAATTAGTATTTGGTAGCATGTAAACTTCTGACCCACTGGGAATGTGATGAATGAAATAAAAGCTGAAATAAATAATTCTCTCTACCATTATTCGGACATTTCACATTCTTAAAATAAAGTGGTGATCCTAACTGACCTAAGACAGGGAATTTTTACTAGGATTTAATGTCAGGAATTGTGAAAAACTGAGTTTAAATGTATTTTGCTAAGGTGTATGTAAACGTCCAACTTCAACTGTATATATATATATATATATTTATTTATACCCCTTTTTCTCCCTAATTTTATGGTACTTAATTGGTAGTTATAGTCTTGTCCCATCGCTGCAACTTCAGTACGGACTCGGGAGAGGTGAAGGTCGAGAGCCATGCACAATGCATGCTTCACCCGTTGGAGGAAACGTTATACACTTGGAGACCATGTCAGAGTGCGTGTGCCCGGCCCGCCACAGGAGTCGGTAGAACGCGATGGGACAAGGACATCCTGGCCGGCCAAACCCTCCCCTAACCCGGACGACGCTGGGCCGATTGTGCGATGCCTCACGGCTCTCCCAGTCACGGCCGGCTTCGTCACAGCCTGGGATCGAACCAGGATCTGTAGAGACACAGCTAGCAGTGCCTTAGACCACTACGCCACTCGGGAGGCCCACATTTATACTTTTGTTCAATATATATAGCCTACACTTTCTCACTCTGAACTTCTAACATGATTGGGGTGTATCCTGACAATGATCGCAGGAGCAGCTGCACACCGATTTGATGGCTCCAACACCGCCATAATATCCGCTATGCGTGTGTCTGTTATTGCCGGTTAACGCTTGATTTGATTGAATCTAGGCCTTTTGGGTAGGTTATAAGGGTTGCGCTAGATGGTGATAAACTGAGAAAAAAAACTATTAAATTCAGCAGTTGTTTCGTCCGCTCTGAAACCAGCGGTCTCGATAGAGAGAGAGCCGGCTGGTAGATGAGATTACCTCAGCCTTAACCCTAACCTACAGAATAATCCACCTACAACTCTTTCACTTCCTGAGTACAACTTTCTCTTGATCATGTAATGGAGGAGGATTTGAGTGGGAACTGAATTGTCTCAAGTTTATCCTCTGCCTGCATTCTCTGTTCTCACAGCCTAATCAATATGTTTTGGAAGATGGTCGAGGTTAGGCTTATCAGCCCGCCTGTGAAACAGAATATGTAATACCCAAATGTTATGGTTCACGATTAAACTTTACCACGCAGACAAACAACCAATAAACATTTAGCTTAATGACATTCACACAAGCTGCTGTATATTCAGATCAATAATTTGTGTTATTAATATTTATTATAATAATTATTTGTAGAGAACATTTCCCATGCTCAATGCACATAAGGTAGAAAACACAAACAAAACAAAAAATGTTTTTTTTAAAGGGGAAAACAACTATCACAATACATCAATCATTACCTACCAGAGCAGCAGATAGACTTTAAAGGTCCATTACCTACCAGAGCAGCAGATAGACTTTAAAGGTCCATTACCTACCAGAGCAGCAGATAGACTTTAAAGGTCCATTACCTACCAGAGCAGCAGATAGACTTTAAAGGTCCATTACCTACCAGAGCAGCAGATAGACTTTAAAGGTCCATTACCTACCAGAGCAGCAGATAGACTTTAAAGGTCCATTACCTACCAGAGCAGCAGATAGACTTTAAAGGTCCATTACCTACCAGAGCAGCAGATAGACTTTAAAGGTCCATTACCTACCAGAGCAGCAGATAGACTTTAAAGGTCCATTACCTACCAGAGCAGCAGATAGACTTTAAAGGTCCATTACCTACCAGAGCAGCAGATAGACTTTAAAGGTCCATTACCTACCAGAGCAGCAGATAGACTTTAAAGGTCCATTACCTACCAGAGCAGCAGATAGACTTTAAAGGTCCATTACCTACCAGAGCAGCAGATATACTTTAAAGGTCCATTACCTACCAGAGCAGCAGATAGACTTTGAAGGTCCATTACCTACCAGAGCAGCAGATAGACTTTGAAGGTCCATTACCTACCAGAGCAGCAGATAGACTTTAAAGGTCCATTTCTGGGTAACTAAGTACCTTATTGTATTTGTTTTCAATTAAAGTGATCAAAAATGAACAAAAATAGATCCTGTGCAAAGAGCAATTTTTCAAGCAAGAATTTAGGTACGACTGTCTGGGAGTGGGGAGGGGAAAACTGAAAACTAGCTATTATTGGCAGAGAGGTTTGGAACTCCCTTTCTTATTAGTCTATTAACTATGTCGCCAGGCAGGCCAAAACTCCATCCCACCAAAACAAGCAGAACTTGTACTAGGCAGTCTTTTCAAACATCTCTTACACTAAAAGGGCACCATCATAATTGTCACAATCTCATAGTATTATTCCAACCTCAGTGTGGAAATATATATAAAACCAACATTTTTGACTGCACTGGGCCTTTAAGCAAATTAAGCGATCAAAATGTAAAGCTAGCTTGAATAGGTAGGCCTTTAGTTACGTTTTAAATTACGAAATTGAAGCTGCCTCCTTGATGTACAGGTACAGTGTTCTAGAATGGAGGGATCACGTGAAAAGGCCCTGTCAGCCATGCTGTGCAGGGTTGTGGCTGGTGTGACCAGGCTGTTAGAGACTGATGATCGTGGAGTAGGTTGTGTAGATTGGTAGGAAAATGTAATCCCTTTATAGATATAAGGCATCAAAATGTGATGACAGTGCAAAGGGTGTGTAGACTTTCACTAGCGACTGTACGTCGCCGATAAGCCGATTTAATGCAGTTTTCCAAATTGTGTTTCAAATCCCCCAAAATTGCTTTAAAACCCCCAAAATGATTTTCAACTGCGGAAAACACATTTTTAAACTCAGAAAATTGAGTTAAGAATCCCATAAATATTTTTTTTAAATCCCCAAAATATGGTGTTTCAAAACCCTGAAAAGAGAGTTTGAAGATCCTGAAAGTGCTAAAGTACCTGTGATTGTCCCAAAGACTGACAATTATTTCCAGCTCACACAAACCTCATGGTCAATCAATCTCTGTTTCTCAGCTGTATTAGTCTCTGGTATCTTGGTTTGAAGGAAAGAAAACATTACACGTAATAATATATTTCTCTTGTGTGGCAAGCTTTATTGAAACAGAAAATGCAATTTGTACACAAAATGTGTGAGCCGTATGTGCGCCTCTGACTCTCTGCACAAAGTAATTAATTATATCTAGCTGGGAAAATACAATTTCCCTTTGACATTATACCGTCTGGAGAGGATACGTAATGTCTTCTCACAATGCTCCGTCTTTGCATTCATTTCAGATATTTACAAAAAGCTAAATTGCCACCTGAAAAACATGCAGGTCGAAGATAAATCAAAAATGCGAGATTGTACATCCACTCATTATTCACAGTGGGAGGACAAAACATACATGAAGTTCAGGCATACAATTTCATATAGGGAGCAGTTCACCTTCAGAGTGTTTTCATGATTCAAGGATTTCATTTGTGGTGAACAATCCCCCAAGGGATCATTCCCAGCTCTTCCAGAGATCTCCATGTCTTTTAACATGGCTTGTAAGATAAAGACGGCCAGCACGTACAAATGAAGTATTACTTTGGTGTATTATCAGTAGTCACAATGGAGATGTTTCGGCAACAACCCAACCCAACTCCACACCACTACAGGCAGACAGATCGGCAGTCAAACCGACACAACAGTCAGACAGACACCACAGTTTCCTCAGGGCATAGTACTGTAGGGTCCATGCTGTGTGTATTCATATCAAATCAATTCCAATCTTATTGGTCACATACACAGATGTTATTGCAAGTGTAGCGAAATGCTTATGCTTCTAGATCCGACAGTGCAGCAGTATCTAACAGGTAATATCAACAATTCCACAACAACACCTAATACACACAATCTAGTAAAGGAATGGGATAAGAATATAGAGTATAAAATATATGGATGAGCAGTGACAGAGCGGCTAAGATGTAATAGATAGAATAGATAGTGAAGGATACAGTATACAGTATATACACATGAGATGAGTAATGCGAGAAATGTAAACATTCTTAAAGTGGCTTTATTAAAGTGACTAGTGTTCCATTTATTAAAGTAGCCAATGATATCAAGTCTGTAAGTAGGCAGCAGCATCTCTATGTTAGTGATGGCTGTTTAACAATCTGATGATCTTGAGATAGAAGCTGTTTTTCAGTCTCTCGGTCCCAGCTTTGATGCACCTGCACTGACCTCGCCTTCTGGATGGAAGTGGGGTGAACAGGCAGTTGCTCGGGTGGTTATTGTCCTTGATTATCTGTTTTGCCTTCCTTTGACATCGGGTGCTGTAGGTGTCCTGGAGGTCAGGTAGTTTGCTCCCGGTGATACGTTTGCAGACCGAACCACCTTCTGGAGAGCCCTGCTCTTTTCACCTTCTCCACTGCTGTCCCATCGATGTTGATAGGGGGGTACTCCCTTTGCTGTTTCCTGAAGTCCAGAGTCATCTCTTTTGTTTTGCTGACATTGAGTGAGAGGTTATTTTCCTGACACCATACTCCGAGAATCCTCACCTCCTCCCTGTAGGCTGTCTCGTTTTCGTTGGTAATCAAGCCTACCACTGTTGTGTTGTCTGCAAACTTGATGATTTAGTTGGAGTCATGCATGACCACGCAGTCATGGGTGAACAGAGAGTACAGGAGGGGCCTGAGAACGCACCCTTGTGGGGCCCCAGTGTTGAGGATCAGCAGAGTGGAGATGTTGTTTCCTACCTTCACCACCACCTGGGGGTGGTCCGTCAGGAAGTCCAGGACTCAGTTGCACAGGGCCCTGGATGAGTTTTGAGGGTACTATAGTGTTGAATGCTGAGCTGTAGTCAATGTACAGCATTCTTACATAGGTATTCCTCTTGTCCAGGTGGGATAGGGCAGTGTACAATGTGATTGCGATTGCATCGTCTGTGGACCTATTGGGGCGGTAAGCAAATTGAAGTGGGTCAAGGGTGACATGTAGGGTGGAGGTGATATCATTGACTAGTCTCTCAAAGCACTCCATAATGACAGAAGTGAGTGCTACGATAGTCATTTTGTTCAGTTACCTTTGCTTTCTTGGGAACAGGAACAATGGTGGCCATATTGAAGCATGTGGGGACAGCAGACTGGGATAGGGATTGATTGAATATGTTTATTTATTTTCATTTTTTTAAATGTAACCTTTATTTACCTAGGCAAGTCAGTTAAAAACAAATTCTTATTTACAATGACGGCCTACCCCGGCCAAAACCGGACGACGATGGGCCAAATGTGTGCCGCACTATGGTACTCCCAATCACTGCCAATGTGACACAGCCTGGATTCGAACCAGGAACTGTAGTGATGCCTCTTGCACTGAGATACAGTGCCTTAGGCTGCTGCACCACTCGGGAGCCCCGAGTCTGTAAACACACCAGCCAGCTGGTCTGCACATGCTCTGAGGCTGCGGCGTTCTGGAAAAGTTGATGGCACAAGCAGGGAGCTCAGCCAACAGAAAGTTACAGAGGTCTAGATGGGAGATTACCTGCATCGCTTCTTGTGTGAGGAAGGGTCGTACTCTGTGGATGTTGTAGCGTATGAACCTACAGGACCAAGTCACTGCTTTGATGTTTGGAGAAAATGACAGAATGTTGACCAGGATCACGTCAAGGTTCTTTTCACTCTGGGAGGGGGACACCGTGGAGTGGGCAGTTCTCCCCCATGGGGAAGAGCAGCTCCAACTTGTCGAGGTGTCGCCACCTGGGTGTCATAAAGGGGGAAGAAGAAAAGTAGTTCAGTGTCATCAGCATAGTAATGATCGAAGAGACCATGTGAGGATATGACGTGCCGAGTGACTGTGTATAGAGAACATAAGAGGGCCTTGAACCGAGCCCTGGAGGACACCAGTAGTAAGAGCATGTGGTGCAGACTCAGATCCTCTCCACATCACCTGGTAGGAGGGACCTGCCAGGCAGGACGCAATCTAAGAGTGTGTAGAGCCTGAGACACCCAGCCCTGAGAGGAGGATCTGATGGTTCACGGTGTTGAAAGCAGCGGATAGATCTAGGAGGATGAGAACAGAAAAGAGAGAGTCAGCTTTGTATTCTAACGGTTGTGTCATTGTTTTCAGTGTAATATTTGTATATATTTGTTCAACTCTCAGTCAGAGTTTTTTCTTGTACATAAAGCTGTTATACAGAATTGGCCTCCTTGTAAAAACCTCATAGACCCTCTCTCCAGAGGGCATTTCTTGTTCTAGCTCATTTTTAGTCGTCAGGTACAAGTCTACCCTCAGGACCTGTTGGAGAATGTTAGTAAATGCCAATATTTCCAGCATTTTCCTATGAAATGTTTGATTGTCCAAGTCAAGCATGTGAAATCGACACCTCAGGCTTGTTTCTCTCGATGTGGAGAAGAACCAAGGCCAGAGGGGGAGAATGTTCAGATGCAAAACATGTTTGTTGTCATGTGCCAAATTGAACATTACACATTTCTTAGCCGTGCCAGAAGAATCATGTAATTATGAATTTATTGATACGGATGAAGCATAAATGTTGAAAATGTCAGTATTTGTTAATCTCAAGTAATACCTCACTATGTTCTGTTGTTTTTTGTTGTTTATTTAATGCTGTTGATGTTTCATCAAAAGGCTCATCAACAAATACTCAGCCCTTGCCATAGGAACCCGACATCTACCATTACAGCACTTTTATTAGATATATTTAGGAGAATATGACTTTATGGTGACTAAAAACATTAGTAAAAAACAAAAAATGTAATGAAATTCAATCAAATACAATTAATTGAAAGTGAATAAAACACATACAATACTGTTGCCATACAAGGGTCACCATTGACACTGACATGCATTAATATATTCATGAGTGTGGTAACTATGTACCCCCTCGGGATAGCTACATTAATTACATTAAAAGAGTAATTTAAATTCTTTATTCAAAGAAAATGATTCTCATGCAATAAATAGCACAATCATTACAGTGATGGGTGGGATGAGAGGAAGCACTGAAGCTAAGCATCAACGTCAAGCTCATACTTCTAACACACACACACACACACACACACACACACACACACACACACACACACACACACACACACACACACACACACACACACACACACACACACACACACACACACACACACACACACACACAGAGTATACTGACTACAGGATGACAAATGCTATACCAGCTAACAGACTGCAGTGTTCTGAGCACCTGGCTCACTCTGAGCAGTTGTAAATATGATCTACAGCCATGTGTTTTTATTTGGTATTATTCATCTCCTCTGTCAGTAGCACATAAGAAGGTAATAGAAATGCCAGGATGTTGGCTGATTTACTTAGTCAAATGTTCATCCCAAGGCTCCACAGGGATGATTGGAGTTTGTGTGAGTAACAGGAATCCATGCATTAGGTAGGCAAAACTGACACGACCTTGAGACATTATAACGCAGACAATATATTACTGCCGCGGCGACCTTCCTGGGTTCCGAAGATACATCTGAAGTGTTTAACGGTGTTTTACAATGCATTACCAGGGCCTTTACATGTGCTGAGCTCATTTTATTCGCTCATACATTTCCGAGGAAGGAGTTTAGTGTCACTCAAATGTGGGCCATTTAGTGTAGCTTGACTTAGGGAGACAAATGAGATTACACAAGTCACTGATGCTGCAGATAAAAAGCAGTTGCAGTACTGTAGTATAGCGCTGGGTGATCCAAGCAAGAAAAAACCTTAGCAATATCCCATGTACAGTAACTAGGGCCTTTTTACCTGGTCAGGTCAGGGGGTCAGGAAAAACTCATGGCCTTATAGCCACTCATTGCACCTGAAAATATTCACCTCAACTGGATTACCTGTCGAAGACCACAGTGTCGTTATTACAGTTATTAATGTGTAGTTAGGTAAAGTGTTACCCTGTATGCTCAGTAAATATTATTCACCAAACTGGGACGATGCAGATGCATGTATTACAGTACATACTGTCAACCTGGCCTATACTCACCTGACCGGATCGATTGACCTGTTTCCTGAAGATCCAGACGGAAGAAGGATTTTTGGAAGGATTTTCCCATACAGATACTGTATGTCAGTGCTGGATCAATATTCACAGTCTTCCTTGAGCTTTAGCAACCTTTCAAATATCACTTCACATTGATTTCTCTCACATAAGTCTTTCTTACCAAATTAGATTACTTTTATAATCCAGCTATATTTCTCATTGACAAGTGCAAGTCAATGACATTTCAGAAATGGACACTATTATTTCCCTACATACAGTGTGTTCTCATGATGTGCTTAAGGTAAAAACGACAAAATACACATCCGTTATCATGCATTGTCATTGTGTCTTGGTTTGTGCCCAAATAAAATGGTGTCTGACAGATTGCGAGGTCAGATCACATCATCATGTATTAAGGGCTCATAATGAAAGTGGAAAGATGATGGTTATTAGAGGAAATGAAAAGGGACTACTCTTCTCGTTTAAAGCACCTACAGTCTATTCTGATGGAATTGGCAATTGGAATGGAATTATTTATGACATTAATTGCCACATTATCAACTGGCTGTGAGCTCTGGTGTCACTCTGTCCATCTTTTTTTGGCAGACAGAGAGAAAGATAGAGGGGGAGAGCAAGCTGAGCCTGAAGCAGACTGACAAGCTAATTACATCGTCTTCCTTCCCCTCAATGAAACATGCTACTCATCTGAAACGACGCCCGGAAATAAGGCCTTTTCTCACCTCCTCTGGACAGCACTTGATGAAGGAGGATTTGGCAGATGGACGGATGTCTTCAGGTGCAGAGAGAAAGAGAGGGGGGGTTACAGCGAGAGACAGAGAGAAGAGCGAGAGGGAGCAAGAGATGGAGAGAGATAGAGAGAGCGAGATGAGGAAGCGAGAGAGAAAGGACTAAAGGACATCTAGCTCTAAAGCTTGCCCCATCCATCCACAACCCTGTTAGCTTATGTGCTATCAGTGGCCAACTGTCACTCACCAACACCACTCTTGTTATTTTTTTCCTTCCTGTCTCTGTGAATTTGCATTTGCTTGTGTCAATCACTCAGCGGGCTGAGGCCTGTTGTCTGATGACTAGAGATGATGTGGACTAAGTTCCTGTGACAGCCAGTCAGTCTGCGCTATGCCTGTTGGGGAGACGAGGGGTGAAGGGTGCTGTGTCTCTGCGATACAGCTCACAGCACTTTACTCTCCTGAATAATATGACTCACACTCAACACAGATGGTAGAAAATGCAAGTTATTTGAGCTTACATTGGCCAATGTGCATCATAGCTTCAAGATTCAAGGGTTAAGGTCATATTACAAGCTTCCATGTTTAACAAGAAATCATGTCTTTGATACCTTTCTATTCAGGCCATTAAAATGAGCCTGTCCTTCAGTTTCCCCCGCAATCATCCTCTTACTTAAACACACACCTGTAGGTAATATGTAAAGGGCTCTATCCCTCAGTAGGTAAGTTGTGAAAGGCCCAGCACTCATTTAAACACAGTGCAAAGAGACAGTGTGAGTTGTGTAGTGTGGAGCCCAGTCACCCACTTGGCACCTGTATCCCCAGGCAGTGTCTGCAGCTGCCAGAGTCATCCCGAGTCCACACGCACCCAGGAGGTACCCAGGATCCACTGCAGATGTGGGACACACAGGGCATCGCCTACAGGTTGTTCTGTGGTTTATACCTTAATTAGTCTGCTGTACCACCATGTCAGTCTCATGTCAACACACACACACACACACACACACACACACACACACACACACACACACACACACACACACACACACACACACACACACACACACACACACACACACACACACACACACACACACACACACACACACACACACACACACACACACACACACACACACACACACACACACACACACACACACACACACACACACACACACACACACAAAGTTTATGTCAGTAAGGCAGATGTCTACACGCTGCTGCACGCTGTCGCCTTCCCTGCCCATCTCATAATGCAGTAGTTTGTGTGCTGGGGATGCGGCTGTGCTCTGTGCTCTGACGAGGATGGGAAGTGACACACACCAAACTCGGTGTGTCCTCCAGCCAGCTCCGGTGGCTCCCGGCCTGTCAATTCCAGCTCCGTCAGCAGCACTGGCTCAATGGCAGTGCCTGTGACACATGTCACAAAGTTTTAAATGTCTGCTCTTTTCAGCAGGATGGTTGGGCTGGCGCGGGCGGGGAGGGTGAGGAGAGAAGCAGCCAGGGGAAGGATGACATTTTGTGTTGCCGGGCGGGGGAAACTTGTTGTGGCTCCCCTCTTCCTGCCTCCACCAGCTGTCAGGGCCAGTTTCCTCTGAACATATCACAACACGCACAAATAAACCTTGTCATTCTGAAACGCTGCCACTAGTGACCGGCCTCCCTAACGTTACAGATGCATGGTCTCGTAGGAGGAAGTAGCACACAGACGTACGCAGGAACACACACGGATCCACACAAACACGCACGCACACCCTGAACATACAGTGTGGGGCTATCTTTGACCTTTCTGTCATCTGTCTGTCTGTTAGATTGATAAGCAGGACTGAAGCTCCAAGTGCTCCCTCTCACATCCCCCTGATCTGTTTGGGCTAATGTGGAAGACAGTTACCTCTTACAGTAATGACAGGAATAGAGGAGCAGGAGAAGGAGACGGTAATTGAGTAGAAGTGCAGGCGAATATGTCAAAACAAAAGAGACGACGTGGAGGGAAGTGGCTGTCCAGACCTCAACATTAGAATATGATTTGGACCAATAAATCAAATCAAATTTATTTATATAGCCCTTCGTACATCAGCTGATATCTCAAAGTGCTGTACAGAAACCCAGCCTAAAACCCCAAACAGCAAGCAATGCAGGTGTAGAAGCATAACAAGCATGTATTATATTCAGTCAAATTTGATGGAATATGTGAATGACGCAATTTGACATTTCCAATAACCATGTAGACACAGAGCAACACAGCTCAAGTAAAATGTTTTAATCAATAAAAGTAGAGTGACCTTTAAAGGGTAATACAAAATGTACTTGGGATCATCTAAAACAGCATTGCCTCATTTCAAAATTGCAGATAATAAGATGACATTAGGCAGGTTTCCAGGTTTATTTCACAAAAGCAATGTCGCCAAAAGAATCATTGCTACATGTGTAATGGTAACGTCAGATATAGGAAACATTTTATTTTGCCTAACTTTCTTTATTGCGACAAATGATGATGGAAAATATGTTTTTAGAATAAATGATCATTGCCGAATCATTTTTAAGGTACACGCATGTGATGTCAACACGTAACTATGAAGCTCCACTCTACATTAAATTCTAAATACTTACTACCTGCTAAATCTATTTTTCAACTATAAAAATAACGTTTATTTGTAAGGTTTGTCCGGACTTTGAAGAATGGCTGAACTGCTTCGCCTTGCTGTTCTGGTTGGCTGGACGCAAGTTTCATCATCCAATTATTTCAGATCTACAGGAGTGCAAGTTTCTCCATGACACGGACCGGGGCGTTATGTTGGCACATGACAATGGGAGGGCTTATAGGCTATCTCCAATTTATTAATGCATAAATGGGTCATGGAAACACTTCATTTTTATTCAACACTGTATCCAGATTGTCATACCTTCATACCGACCTTATGCCATACCGGGAAATTCGGTAATACCGGCACTGAACACATTGGGTGCTATTTCAAACCCCACTGAGCATTTGTAATCTGAAGGTTAGCAATGCTAACAAGTACATGTAAAATCCCATAGAGAATGCTAACTAAATCCTAATGACCACATTGCTAACATTTTATGCAGTCTCTGACCAAAAGTATTTGCAGGACAGATATTCCAGCTCATAAATGTATACAAGTAACTGAAAAAGGCTACTTACAGTTTGCTGCATGCACAAAACAAATATTAAACAGCAAAGCTTTTGAAACCCTTCTCTGCTGTTACCAAGCAAAGCTTCATATTGGAAGAAGCTAACCACTTAGCTAGAGAGATAGTTAACTAGCTAGTTAAATTAGCAAACCAAATGCAAAACGAGAGAGCATTTAGCACATTTTAGACAGTTAACTTAATAGTTATAAGACTAGCAAACATTTAGTTGGGAATTCCATACTGTAACTAGATCACTTGAGAGTCACAGTTGCTCCTGTGTCTCGTTGTGTGCTTGTAAAGAAACACGACGTAACTGGGGACTTCTGGTAAGCTTCATAATGAAAAATTATGTGACAGACGAAATGAAGAAGGTGATCTTCTTTATCTCCTAAAGCATTTCACAAGTTGACTGAAGGTATTTACTTAAAAAGTAGCAACAAATATTCACATTTTAAAAAAAATGTTGACGAAGAAATCGTTTCAACACTATTGAAAAACCATCTGTGGCTATTTCTAAAAACCCCAGTATACGGTATATACGGCATACCGCCCAAGCCTACGACACTGTCATTTGTTTTAGGTGTGAGGTCATTACGTCTAGCTGTTTGTTAAATAGAAATGCACCGTAGCAGGCAATTGTCAAATCTATTTTCTACGCAAACTTTGTAAACGTCAACAACAACAAAAAATCACTGGACAAGTTAATGGTAACATAGCTAGTGAGTATATTTAATAGGACATATTATATACTGAACAAAAATATAAATGCCACATGTAAAGTGTTGGTTTCATGAGCTGAATTAAAAGATTGCAGAAATGTTCCAAAGTTTATTTCTCTCAAATGTTGTGCACAAATTTGTTTACATCTAACTACGCCAGCTTGGGACCTCCACATCCGGCTTCTTCACCTGCGGGATCGTCTGAGACCAGCCACCTGGACAGCTGGTGAAACTGAGTATTTCTGTCTGTAATAAAGCCCATTTGTGGGGAAAAACTCATTCTGATTGGCTGGGCCTATTCCCACCCAAGGATGCGTCCCTGCCCAGTCATGTGAAATTCATAGATTAGGGCCAAAATTAATTAATTTGAATTGACTGATTTCATTATATGAACTGTAACTCAGTAAAATCGTTAAAATTGTTGCATGTTGCATTAATATTTTTGTTCAGTATACATGATTCACAAATGTTAGAAGTTTATACTCAGGAAAAATTACCATACATTTTATAGATGTGGGAATATAGTTCCTAACTATGATACTATAATGATACTATAATATGTTAAAAGCATGCCTTCTGAATCCTTCATAACCCCATTGAGGTAATATTCATAAATCACAATGAACTAACCATTTATTAATTCCATACTAATGATATTGATGATATTAAAATGAATTTATTAATCTGTTTCAATAGAACATTCAGAGTTGCAAAATTCTGGTAACCATCCCCAAGATTTCAATTAATCCCGGTTGGAAGATCAACGGAAACAGGAGGGAATAAGCAGGAATCCTCCAACTAGGATTTCTGGATAACCTGGACATTTTGTTACCAGAATTTTGCAAACCTAATTTAGTGAAACTATTTGACAGTGTTAGAGGTTGAATGTTTATTAGGTCTCTAATGTGTTCTTTATTTATTTTGTTTTGGAATGTTGGATTGTCTTTCCATTGTGCATTTGAAAATATAACATCTCTTTAAATTGTACATTATCATGCAATAATTGAATACTAAACTGATTAATTTCCATTAAAAACAGACCATAGTAAAATATATCTGCCAACAGCATAACTCTAAACACATATGGTAAGTGAAAAGTTGTGAAGTGTTGTTACTCTTGCAGGCAAGCCCTGTATCCATTCAAATACAGCTTCAGAACCACAAGGTTGGACTCCTTGAGAAAAGGTCTCCTAACTTTCCTATACTTTAATTTAGCCCTCATCCTCCCCCTCTCCTGTCTGGCATTGCCCCCCAGGTATAAACATCTACCTATCTTATATCATTTATCTATAGGTGGACATAGGGGTGGGAATTGTAAAGGTTTTAAAAACTTTATTCATTTTATGTTGTATCTCTCTTTCTCCTAACTGACACTCTAAAAGTGAAATTTACTGTATTTTGAAATATACATCATTACGCCCCAGTCCCCCTCACACATGCACACTCACACAGGCCCAGTGAGGCATCAGGTTTGACCTCTGACCCCTGATGAGTGGCGGTAGGGGACGGGTGATCCATCATGGCTGCTGTGCCTGTCAAATCAGCCGCTTGGCTGGAGCTGTCCATCACTGTGGCCACGGGGTGTGTGTGTGTGTGTGTTGTTTGGGTGGGCGGGTGGGTGTGAAAGAGAGAGTGCTTGCACTTGCGTGAACAGTTCTGTGGGTGCGTGTGCGTGCATGCATGCATTTTTGTATATGGTTGTGTTTATGTGGAGCACTGCTGCTTGAATGCAATTATGTCAACGTGAGTGTCAATGTTCACTCTGGGGCCGGAGAGTGGAGCTGACAGGAGAGCCAGCCACAGCTCAGCGGAGGAGGAGGAGATCAGGCCACTACGCTACAAGGCCCGTATTCATAAAGCGTAGAGAAGGATGCTGACCTAGGATCAGGTCCCCCCTGTCCATATAATCTCATTCATGATCGAAAACTGATTCTAGATCAGCAATCCTACTCTGAGAAGCTTGATAGATACGGCCCCAGGACTGGGGTCTGAGAGTGACAGTATAGGTTATGGAAGAGACATTTTAATGAAGATGTTTGAATTTTTATTTAACGACTTGTATAATGAAGCTTGTGTGCGTGTGTTTGCGTCTCTCTGTCGGTCCATCAGAGTTGGTCATTGCGGATGAATCGGTTGCCTTCTGAATGCTTTCCATAGTAGACGTAATGGCACTTGGCGAACACACCTGAAAGTGGAAGAAGAAGAATATTAAAATGCTGGTCCAATTCAGATTTACCTGTGGATGGATTAAACCTGATGTTTATAGCCATTCTATATAGCCCACCCATCTAGCATCACTATTCCTCCCAGACTCATATTAAACATCTCCAATCCAAAATTAAATCTAGAATTGCCTTCCTATTTCGCAAACAAAGCCTCCTTCGCTTATGCTGATAAACATACCCTCGTAAAACTGACAATCCTACCGATCCTCGACGATGTCATTTACAAAATAGCCTCCAGCACTCTACTCAGCCAATTGGATGTAGTCCATCACAGTGCCATCTGTTTTGTTACCAAAGCCCCATATACTACCCACCACTGCGACCTGTATGCTCTCGTTGGCTGGCCCTCGCTTCATATTCGTCACCAAACCCACTGGCTCCAGGTCATCTATAAGTCGATGCTAGGTAAAGCCCCGCCTTATCTCAGCTCACTGGTCACCATAGCAACACCCACCCGTAGCACGCGCTCCAGCAGGTATATTTCACTGGTCATCCCCAAAGCCAAGTCCTCGTTTGGCCGCCTTTCCTTCCAGTTCTCTGCTGCCAATGACTGGAACGATTTGCAAAAATCACTGAAACTGGAGACTTATACCTCCCTCACTAACTTTAAGCATCAGATGTCAGAGCAGCTTACCAATCATTTCACCTGTACACAGCACATCTGTAAATAGCCCACCCAACTACCTCATCCCTATATTGTTATTTTTTTGTTTGTTGCTTTTTTGCACCCCAGGATCTCTACTTGCACATCATCATCTGCACATCTATCACTCCAGTGTTATTGCTAAATTGTAATTATTTTGCCACTATGGCCTATTTATTGCCTTACCTCCCTAATCTTACTACATTTGCACACACTGTATATAGATTGTTTATAGATAGATATGATTATTATAATTTTTTATTATCTGTCACTATCTGTCTTATCCCATCTGTGATGTGTGTGTGTGTGTGTGTGTGTGTGTGTGTGTGGAGGATGAGTATCCTTCTCAAGTTGAGAAACAGCGGGGGAAACAGCATTTGGCCTCAGGGCGATGTCTAGACAGTAACAAGCCCACAACCCTAGCCCTGCCTCCACTCCACCCATACACATGCACGCGTGTGTGTGTGTGTGTGTGTGTGTGTGTGTGTGTGTGTGTGTGTGTGTGTGTGTGTCTGTGTCTGTGTGTGTCTGTGTGTGTGTTGCATTTTCATATGACTACTGATCATATGTATCATTCATTTGCTATGTATCACAATCAATATTAACGTATAGTCCCATGACCCATGGCCTTGACATAATCTTTAAATTCTTAATGTTATACCAAAGATGTGTAGAGAAACATAGTACGTATGTGAGATGTTTGTACTTGCCCTAAACAACAAAGCTGAACCTACTGTATGGCTCATTGATCCAATCAATGTCTGCATCAACAAAAAAGCTACAATGAAAATCCACACGTTTATATTCTTATTTATCATATATCCGTTAATCTAAAGACAAGGTGAAAACTGTTTTATTCATCAAATTCAATATGGTACGAGTTAGTAGCTTTGTAAAAACAAAATAACTACAACAAAGGAATTCATTTACCCTCTGCTATTCCTCCAAGGGTTACACTGTAAAACAAAATGGTCGACTCTGTCCATAACCTGTCCTAGCTGTGATGTCACAGCGCTCAGCAGAGCACTACTTGACGAATGCGGCGGAGATGCAGCTACAGCTAGCTAGGTGTCACCGCTCGGCAAGGACAAGTGGCATTAGCGCTGTCAACGACCCTCTGACAGAAGGACAGATACGTCTTTTGATATCAACACACTTCTTAAATAGACATCAAGAGCATTAGTAGAGGAGGTTGTAACAGATGGACAATAAAGTTGTATTCTATTCTGAGGGAAGGGGAGGAAAGGAGAGGAGAAAGGGGGAGTGCAGAGGAAATGAGAGGAGAAGAAAGGAAAGGGTAAGGATGTCAGAAACAGTTGAGGGGCGCTCAGAGCGATATAGCCAATCACTTAATCGGAGGAGACATTGTCAGGGCAGAAGAGAGACAGGGACCAGAATGGCACATAGTGACAGAAAGCAGAGATGGGGACAGAGATACTGGTGCCATATTAGTGCAAAGCATATTCCAACGCCAACCTCCATTCTAACCAAACCTGACACACCACCGCTCACTAACTCTCTGTCTTCAATGTAGCCCCACTAATATATATATATATACACACACACACACACACACACACACACGCACACACAAACTTGAATGGACACAGGCACACACGCACGCGCACACACACAGACGCGGAGACACACACACAACCCCTGATGTCAGTTCAGTGCAGCAGTCTTCATCCCAGCAGTAGTGAATGTGTGTGTTGTGTCAGGTTGGGGAGCAGTGCAGAACACAGGCCCGGGGACAAGCTCAGTCAATCTAAATCTGGACTTTGTAGTGGAGCGGCTCTCATTCCCCTCATAGCCCAGCTACTTGAGGTGATCCAAACACTCAAGTGTGAGGAGCTGTCACCTCCGATAAAATCCCCATGCCTGCCTGCCTGCCTGCTCCCTGCCCGGTTCAGACAGTTTGCCTGGGGATACAGGTGCCACGGTGGGAGAATGGGCTCCACATGGTCTTATAGCACTGTGATCAGAGGAGTGATGGGCCCTTCACAGCTTACCTACTGAAGGACACAGACCTTTAGATGTTACCTACACAGCCCAAGGTCTGGAGTTAGGGCCCTTCACATACCCTACATAGACCCCTTGAGAGATATAGCAAGGAGGCTAGGGCACTTCACAGGTTACCTACTGAGATGTAGAGTGACAACTGACAGTTCACGAAGAAATACAAAAAATAAATACAAGAAAAAGTATCTGTTTAGAATAGGGCTGGATCAAATAAATTAGTTACAAACAAATTGTGGGTCAACTGTACACAAATTGATGACTGCTCAAAAACCCTGATCCAAGTTTCCCTAGCACCAATCAGAGGGCTGTGAGCTCTGATTCTCCCACAGTGCTTTAAACAGAGACATCTGGGCATGCCAGAGGAAGCCAGACAGTGGGGGGGGGGGGGGGGGGGGGAGCAGAGAAGATAGACAGATAGATAGAGAGTGATGAGAAAACAAAGAGATGGAGTCTGCTTTCCTAGCTAACGACTGGCTGCAGGGTGTGTGTATGTGTGTGTGTGTGTGTGTGTGTGCGTGTGTGCGTGCGTGCACATGTGTACAGTATAACCTGGCAGGCTGTGAAGTGTGATAAAGAGCAGGCTACTATACACACCCCTAACTCCATCAGTCCCCCAACAGCTAGACTCCAACATATTATTGGAGGATGGTGAGAGAGAGAAAGAAGGTAGAAGGGGAAGAAGTCAAAGACTTACATAATTCCTTATGAGGCCTCCTCAGGCCAGTGGGAACAGTTTGATGAGCTGATACTGGTGTCATGGATATACTATCTGTGTCCCATGACTGACTGACACAGATGGGCGTGCACGTGCACGCACACACACACAGAAAGAGAGAGAGAGAGATCCCTGAGAACAGTGAACACCCATTAAAGTGACAGATTAGATCAGTGACGTGGGAAGCTAATGTTTCCATCATGGATCCTCTGGCAAACGAACACTCAGGCCTTTGTTCTGCACAGAATGTCACGCACACCCTGCACCTTGTTGCTCTTTTTAAAGGATAGTACAGTATCTCTACTCTTCTTAAAGGGAAGTATAGTATCTCTACTGTTCTTAAAGGGAAGTACAGTATCTATATTATTTTTTAAATGGGGACTACAGTATCTATATCTTTAAAGGGGAGTACAATATCTCCTTCTTTAAAGGGGAGTAAAGTATATTGTATGCACTCAAGTAATACACAACCAACAACTGCATACACAGAAATCACTATGACACACAACAGATAACAAACCTTGAAATGAAGTTACAACTGCACATAGGAAGGAGAGGTTTAGGAAGTCAGTTAAAGGGATTGAAGAATCACTACAGCCATAAGCTAGTGAGACCTACTGCTCAACAAAGACCTCTACGTAAATCAACAAATGAATCGAGAGAGAGAGAGAGAGACAAAGGGAGAGGGAGGGAGGGAGGGAGAGAGCTGGAGTGGGTTTAATGATTGCTCCCTGCATACAATCAGCTCCTCTCTCTTCAAGGGCCATCAATATGTCAAGGAAAGACATATCCGAAGGATGTAGCTCTTAACATCAAGGTTATCTATTCTCCACCAGGCACATCTCTCCTCTCTATCCCCTCTATTTTTCTCTACCTCTCCTCTTCTCCTCTCCCGCCCTCCTCTTTTTCTCTCCTCTACTCCCATCTCCTCTCTTTTTCTCCCTTTCTCTCCCACGCTATCCCTCCGGCCAACCAACGTTTTCATCAGTGCCACAATCCATCAGGGGTAATAATGCTGTGGAGAAAAAAATCAATTAACAATGCAATTAAACTTTCCGTATTATCTCAAAGGGCTGAAATAATATGGAAGGGAGAAGACAAAGGGTCTGGAGGCAGGCATCCATAAGGCTGTGTGAGAGAATGAGTTATGGGGCTTGGGCACGGCCTCGTATGAGCCTGGCCTATTATAGTGGACACTATCCATCTCCCGCTGTCCGTTTATCAGGCCAGCACAACATCATGTGATTGAGTCACTACTTTGGCAGACTATATGTGGACATACAGTGCATTCGGAAAGTATTCAGACCCTTTCACTTTTTCCACATTTTGTTACGTTACAGCCCTTATTCTAAAATGGATCAAATTGTTGTTTTTCCTCATCAATGTACACACAATAGCCCATAATGACAAACAAAAACAGGTTTTAAGAAATGTTGTCAAATTTATATTTCAAAAATGATTATAATAATATCACATTTACATAAGCATTCAGACTCAGTACTTTGTTGAAGCACCTTTGACAATGATTACAGTCTCGAGTCTTCTTGGGTATGACGCTACAAGCTCGGCACAGCTGTATTTGGGGAGTTTCTCCCATTCTTCTCTGCAGATCCTCTCAAGCTCTGTCAGGTTGGATGGGGAGCGTTGCTGCATAGCTATTTTCAGGTCTCTCCAGAGATGATCGATGTTCGATCAAAGCCACTCCTGCTTTGTCTTGGCTGTGTGCTTAGGGTCGTTGTCCTGTTGGAAGGTGAACATTCACCCCAGTCTGAGGTCCTGAGTGCTCTGGAGCAGGTTTTCATCAAGGATCTCTCTGTACTTTGCTCCGTTCATCTTAGCCTCGATCCTGACTAGTCTCCCAGTCCCTGCCGCTGAAAAATAACCCCACAGCATGATGCTGCCTCCATCATGCTTCACCGTAGGGATGGTATTGGCCAAGTGATGAGCGGTGCCTGGTTTCCACCTGATGTGATGCTTGTCATTCAGGTCAAAGTGTTCAATCTTGGTTTCATCAGACCAGATAATCTTGTTTCTCATGGTCTTAGAGTCCTTTAGGTGCCTTTTGGAAAACTCCAAGAGGGCTGTCATGTGCCTTTTATTGAGGAGTGGCTTCCGTCTGGCCACTCTACCAGATGGAAAGTAAAGGCCTGATTGGTGGAGTGCTGCAGAGATTGTTGTCCTTCTGGAGGGTTCTTCCATCTCCACAGAGGGACTGTGGAGCTCTGTCAGAGTGACCATCGGGTTATTGGTCACCTCCCTGACCAAGGCCCTTCTCCCCCGATTGCTCAGTTTGGCTGGGAGGCCAGCTCTAGGAAGAGTCTTGGTGGTTCCAAACTTCTTCCATTTAAAAATGATGGAGGCCACTGTGTTCTTGGGGACCTTCAATGCTGCAGAAATGTTTTGGTACCCTTCCCCAGATCTGTGCCTCAACACAATCCTGTCTCAGAGCTCTACGGACAATTCCTTTGACCTCATGGCTTGGTTTTTGCTCTGAGCAGTGTCAACTGGGATATCATATAGACAGGTGTGTGCCTTTCCAAATCATGTCCAATCAATTGAATTTACCACAAGTGGACTCCAATCAAGTTGTAGAAAGATCTCAAGGATGATCAATGGAAACAGGATGCACCTGAGCTCAATTACGAGTCTCATAGAAAAGGGTTTGATACTTATGTAAGTATAAGTTAATTCTGTTTTTTTTTAATTTTTATACATTTGCAAACTTTTCTAAAAACCTTTTTTGCTTTGTCATTATGGGGTATTATGTATAGATTGATGAGATTTGTATTCATTTAATCAATTTTAGAATAAGGCTGTAACGTAACAAAACGAGGAAAAAGTCAATACTTTCCGAATGCTCTGTATACTGAAAAACAATACAAACGTAACACGCTACAATTTCAACGATTTTACTGAATTACAGTTCATAGAAGGAAATCAGTCAAATGAAATAAATTCCTTAGGCCCTAATCTATGTATTTCAAATGACTAGGCAGGGGCACAGCTGTGCCTGGGAGGGCTAAGGCCCAGCCACTGGGGAGCCAGGACCAGCCAATCAGAATGAGTTTTTCCCCATAAAAGGGAAACAGCTCATGAAACATGGGACCAACACTTTACATGTTGCGTTTTATATGTTGTTCAGTTTATATGGATACACCCCCCCCCCCCCCCGTGTCTCACAAACACACATTACGGGTTGTATGAATCAAGAATCTCAGAGTAGGAGTGCTTCGTTTTAAGATTAGCTTTGCCATTCAGGTCACAATAAATATGTTTATATGGACAGGGGTAACCTGATCCTAGACCAGTACTCTTACTCTGAGCCACTTGATACATACGGCCCAAATGGACAGCTAGTCAAATTGTGGCACATAAATAAATTATAATGATGAGGATATGTAAATATGATCGGTGTGTGTTGGTGGTACAGAAGATCTCTGATTATCTGTATATCCATTATGACAACAGTTGCTAGGTGCAAGCATGAAAAACCATTTTAAAAGGAAGAACATTAAAAAGTAGCCGCTATGAAAAGGGAAAAAGAGAAAAGGGGTAGAAAGGAAGAGAAGAATAAAAGTCATATTTACTAGGTGATTACTTGGTGTACTTTACTACCTGTAAAGCAATACTGTGTCTGGACCTCTGCCGACGGAGGTATTTCTGAAGTGAAAAGCTTAGCTAATAAGTATCCCTCACTCTCTACAGAGAATAAATATCCACAAAGAGAGAAAGAGAGAGAGAGAGAGGCTGGAACTTATTAAACGTGGACCCTGGATTATATCAGTTATTAAATCAAATGAGAGAAGGACCTCTGTGTGTGTGTGTGTGTGTGTGTGTGTGTGTGTGTGTGTGTGTGTGTGTGTGTGTGTGTGTGTGTGTGTGTGTGTGCGTGCGTGCGTGCGTGCGTGCGTGCGTGCGTGCGTGCGTGCGTGCGTGCGTGCGAGAATTGGGCCACAGATCAACAGGTCTAGTGTGTTGTCAGGTTTGAGCCCTAAGCAAACCACAAACTACTGACAGCTCCTGACAAACACACGTGTTGGAATCTCAGGCATAGCCCGGGTAAGACTACAGATCTACTTATGATCAAAGCCATCTGTTGATGTTGTTGTTAGGGACAAGGAGATAAGAGGCTGACTTTGAATTGACCATTATAAATAGGGAGTATTATACTGTATAGTCCTCAGAGTTGCCAGGTGAAATGGAATAAACCTTGAAACCATTCTCATAAATAAATAAATAAATATTTTACCTACCAATATACAAGACCTACAGTATATCATCATGATGAAAGAGTAATAAAGAATATAATATAATATATAACTTAATATAACTTATTTAATTCTGTGTTCAACCCTGCCCATTAGCCCAGTGCATCTTAACAAAGAAGGTGGCAACTCTCAGCAGGCCTCAGAGGGAAAAGCCCAGAGAATAACTTACACACTTAAATTTGTCCTTTTCCAATAAAAAATATTTAGTCCATTAAACATAAATACCTGTCATTATGATGCATGCCCTGGAATCAAGCCTCCCCATTCCCCCTCCTCCTTCTCCCTGTTTACTGCAGCGGCTGCATGTTCTCAACTTTGGTGTATTGATTAAACTTTTAAATGGCTGCCATATAACCCAGGGAGGTACATCAGGAAGATTAATTTGCATCAATGTTCATCTGTAATTCATTAGCCATTTACACTCCCCACATCCACACGGCCTATCATGGAAATGCACCAAATTTTTCACCCAGGCAGAGGCAGAGGCTGGGGAGCAGGGAGGGAGAGAGGGAGGAGGTGGGAAGGAGAGGGAGAGAGTGAGTGAGAGAGGGAGGTAGGTAGGTAGGTAGGGGGAATGAGAGGGAGAGAGGGAGGAGGAGGAAGGAGAGGGAGAGAGTGAGTGAGTGAGTGAGGGAGTGAGTGAGTGAGTGAGTGAGTGAGTGAGTGAGTGAGTGAGTGAGTGAGTGAGTGAGTGAGTGAGTGAGTGAGGGAGGGAGGGAGGGAGGGAGGTGGAACGAGAGGGAGAGAGGGGGGAAGGAGAGGGAGAGAGGGAGTGAGAGAGGGAGGTAGGGGGAACGAGAGGGAGAGAGGGAGGAGGAGGGAAGGAGAGAGCGAGTGAGTGAGTGAGTGAGTGAGGGAGGGAGGGAGGGAGGGAGGGAGGGAGGGAGGGAGGTAGGTACATCCAAATTATCTATGAATTGCTAAATTGATTCAGATTTGCATCCCCTCCTTAGCGAACAAGACTTCCCATTGACAGGGCTGTTCATCACGCTGGAACAAGACGATATGCATCACTCAGTACTTCCCCGATTGACATTGAGTAGCGTTGTAATATCAACCTTTCCAAACATTGCTCCAACGTTAGTCTGACATATACTGTAAGGCTACTCTCCGTCTGTGGTTAGCATGTCAGACTATTCAAACATCATCGTCCTCAGGCATATGAGAATATAATATAATTCCATAATTTCTCCTTCCAATTCTTTTGAAACTGTCGTCACACAGAAGTAACTCACTGTCCGTTTGTTTTGACTTTATTGTCAGATTTGGACTTTTATTCATACTGCAAATTATATTTATTGGGGGGAAAAGGTGTCCAAGACGGAGACAAAGGAGGGACAGAGACAGATTTAAGAGCCAAGTGCACTACTCAGATAAAAATGTGCATAGGAGGCAAAAAAAGATGGAAAAAAGGAAATAAAGAGAGAAAGAACAGCAGTCAGTGGAAAGGAGAGGTGTTGAGGGATTTGCTGTTGCTGTGGCTGGATGGGTTGTCAGGAGACGGTTGCCAGGTCATGACTCAAAAGGCCAGATCAATAGCTGGTGGATGTTACCACATGAATCTCCTTACTGGGCCAAAACACAACACACATCTATTTACTCATAGACTTAATGGACTCACAGACCCACTTCAGTACTTAGACTCACAGACACAGTGGTGTAGTAGGAAACACAAGTCCCTGACCAAATGAAAATAATAAAGTTGTTTCCATTATGAATGTAGAGGCTTAGTTATCGTTATGAGTTATGATGATGAGTTTTTCATGATCATGTGGTCTAGCTCTAGTTATGATACATTATAGTGCACTTAAAATAAATCGTTTTTCAGATATAAGGTTAGCTATAGTAACCTTGGGGAGTTATGACCGCAGTACTGTCACCTCACTGAATGACCAGAATCAAACATTGTAAACTCAGAGTGACATTCTTCATTGATGTCTGAATTAGGACACTGATAAAGGCCTACCACTCTTTGTACTCCCCAACTTATAAGGACGAGGAGGAAATTGAATTCCGGCGGTCATACATTTTGACAGGAGAAAGGATTACAGTCGGGACAATGGGGGGAGGGGGGGGGGGCCTAATGACAAAAATAAAACAGTGAAATTAATTCCAATGACATTTATTGTAAATAGAGCAGAGGGAGAGTACACGACGCGCAGTAGCTCTGGAGGCTGTAGATAAGAGAGGAGTCGTTTGAGGCGCAACTCATGCAGTTTACAAAGACGTAATCCCCTTGAAACTAAAGTACTCCATCCTCTGGGTCTACAGCACACAGTAGACTACAGCAGGGGACGTACAACATCACTATAGGCACCCAACAAGTATTTTACATGTGGATATTGAAAATATTCATGTCGTAACAGCGCGATTATCAGAAGTGGGTGTTACAGTGAGTTATTGAAAAGGTAAGCCTATGTAGATACAAGTATTAAGATGTACTTGATATTGATATTGAACATACTCGATTATCACTATCAAAAGTAGTTATTACCAGGGGTGTCATTCACCCCAAAATTCTGAGGAGGCACAAAGTACGTGAGGATGGCTGGGGAGTGGTCCAGAGGGGGGCTATTCCCCCGTCCATAAGATTAAGAATTTAGCTTTTTTCAAACAACTACAGTACCAGTCGAAAGTTTGGACACACTGACTCATTCAAGGGCTTTTCTTAATTTTTTACTATTTTCTACATTTTAGAATAATAGTGAAGACATCAAAACTATGAAATAACACATATGGAATCATGTGGTAACCAAAAAAGTGTTAAACAAATCAAAATATATTTTTCGATTTTCGATTCTTCAAAGTAACCACCCCTTGTCTTGATGACAGCTTTGCACACTCTTGGCATTCTCTCAACCAGCTTCACGAGGTAGTCACCTGAAATGCTTTTCCAACAGTCTTGAAGGAGTTCCCACATATGCTGAGCATCTGTTGGCTGCTTTTCCCTCACTCTGCGGTCCAACTCATCCCAAACTATCTCAATTGGGTTGAGGTCGGGTGATTGTGGAGGCCAGGTCATCTGATGCAGCACTCCATCACTCTCCTTCTTGGTCAAATAGCCCTTGCATAGCCTGGAGGTGTGTTGGGGTCATTGTCCTGTTGAAAAACAAATGATAGTCCCACTAAGCGCAAACCAGATGCCGAATGCTGTGGTAGCCATGCTGGTGTGCATTGAATTCGGGAATAAATCACAGACAGTGTCACCAGCAAAGCACCGCCACACCATCACACTTCCTTCTCCTTGCTTCACGGTGGGAACCACACATGCAGAGATTATCCGTTCACCTACTCTCACAAAGACACGGCGGTTGGAACTAAAAAGCTCACATTTGGACTCATCAGACCAAAGGACAGATTTCCACTGGTCTAATGTCCATTGCTCGTGTTTCTTGGCCCAAGCAAGTCTCTTCTCCTTATTGATGTCCTTTATTAGTGGTGTCTTTGCAGCAGTTCGACCATGAAGGCCTGATTCACGGCTTATTTTCTGAACAGTTGATGTTGAGATGTGTCTGTTCCTCTGTGAAGCATTTATTTGGGCTGCAATTTCTGAGGCTGGTAACTCTAATGAACTTCTGCTCTGCAGCAGAGGTAACTCTGGGTCTTCCTTTCCTGTGGCGGTCCTCATGAGAGCCAGTTTCTTCATAGCGCTTGATGATTTTTGCGACTGCACTGAAATTTTCCAGATTGACTGACCTTCATGTCTTAAAGTAATGATGGACTTTGCTTATTTGAGCTGGACTTTGTCTTTTATCAAATAGGGCTATCTGCTTTACACCAACCCTACCTTGTCACAACACAACTGATTTGCTCAAACGCATTAAGGAAATAAATTCCACAAATTAACATTTAACAAGGCACACCTGTTAATTGAAATGCATTCCAGGTGAATACGTCATGAAGGTGGTTGAGAGAATGCCAAGAGTGTGCAAAGCTGTCATCAAGGCAAAGGGTGGATACAAAGTATATTGAAAGTAGGTTCTTCCACACATGTTCCTGAGTTAATTAAACAAGTAACACCCCATCATGCTTAGGGTTATGTACAAAAATGCTGGGCAGGCCATTATTTTGACCACAATGGCTATGAACCCATAGGAGGACAATGCCCCCATCCACAGGGCACGAGTGGACGCTGAATGTTTTGATGAGCATGAAAACGATGAAAGCCATATGCCATGGCAGTCTCAGTCACCAGATCTCAACCCAATTGAACCCTTATGGGAGATTCTGGAGCGGCACCTGAGACAGCGTTTTCAAACACCATCAACAAAACACCAAATTATGGAATTTCTCACGGGCATGACACCTCTGGCTATTACCGTAATAGTTATTGAAAAGGTAAGGTTATTTCTATTCTTGAAAGCACATGAAAACAGTGAGGAGAGTCCTAGTAATAGGCACTAATGTTGTCATGGTAAAATGACTACTTATCACCAGATGCAACATGGTTAGGGTGGTGGTGTGTTTGACACTGATTGATAGAATTCTTCATTACACCCCACATTTCTACTTCAAATGTAAAAAAAGAAACAGATAAAGTGGATCAAACCTCTGTAACCAACAACATTTGAAAACTGCAATTAGCAATTTGGCTGCTTTTGCTAATCGCCCCGTTAATAAGAACGGTCGGTCGGTCGGTCGGCGAGTCACTCACTTCCAGTTTAATCACCAGAACAGGATTCAATAACAAAAGAGCCGTATATTAATCACCAGAGAGTGATGACTTTACTCCTCATCGCTTTGACATTGGAGGAGGGGATGATTGGACGAATTAATGTATCTGAACACATTAAATAACAATTATCAGGCAAAACAGCATGAAAGAGAGTGGGTAATGAAGCTCATTGTTAGGTCAATAATTACCACATAAACTCTTCTAAGAGGAGAGGGTAATACGCGCTAGAAGGCCATGCTGAATTTTTCTTTTGCAATATCGCCAAAAGTAATGGGCAAGTACTGTATATGGGCTATTTGTTCTTAATTCCGTGTTAAAGTTAGGGGTAAGGTTATGTGATATTTAAGGTGAGTTGTAGGGGTTAGTTAATAGCATTTGTGATTAGAAAGCACAGTGTGTCTGTCCATTCTAGCATGGCCCAATAGTGACAACTAAGAGGCTTCCAGCAGGAAGCAAAAACTGTATAATTGAAGTAAACAAGATTATTGTTAGACATATAACCAACAAATGTGACCTTTTGTATACTGAAACAAGGGCAGCTACTATATGTCAGGTTAATTCTAAACTGAATGATGAGGACTGTATGATGGACTTCATGCATTAATGGGCAAAATGGCACCACCTGTCATTCAGCATTTCCATCAAATCAAAGATGGCTGCCAAACATGGCCAAAAGAGCAAACGCCACAGGTGCTGTTCACAAAAAGGGTGACCAATTGACCCTTCGCTAAGCCCAGCCCCGCCCCTCTTGGTTAAATTAAACACAGACTACCCCTTGCTAATCAGGAAACTCTTGGGTATGTTGTCGTGGACTGTCATTACAATTGCTTCACAGGAACCTGGTAAAATTATGCTTGTGGTGTGGCTAGCCACTCTGAATTCACTGTTAGCATGCAGTTAAAGCTACTAAGCATTTTTGTTGCTAAATGCCCTCGAATCGTATCCTGATGTCGACAGCAGATAGGAGTTGTATTCATAACATGGCGAACTTAGCTAGCTAACATATTTTGAAAAAACAAGTTATATTAAGTGGCTATCTGGCTAGCTAGCATTAGCAAGGTTTGGTGGTCAATGAAACTGAGAGCTAGCTAACCAGCTGAGATACCAAACAATTTAAAAAAGTATAATTTTGGATTAGAAAAGTACTCCATTAACAGTCTCTGCATTACAGGAATCAAAGTAGCATGTACTCCTGGTGCACTGTTAAAATATTTAGCCAATTAAACATTTTTTTAAAGAAAATTATCTGTTTTTCACCCTGCCCTTACTGGCTTTCATGCAATTGAAATGTAAGCTTAAAACCTTTAAAAAAAAATACCACTTGGGTCAATCGACAACTTAAAAATACAAAACTACTCAAATTTCAATAAACACTTTGAATTAACATCATATGTGATCAGTGAACCATCTTTCAAAGCCCTGACCTCCCTCTCATACCCCTATCTGTCAGCCGGTTCAGTTCCTCCTACAACCACATCTCTCTCTCTGCTGGCCAGACATGAATTACCAGTTGACCGCTGCTGTCCTGAGCCTCCACAGTGACACATATCAATAGTAATCTGACGTGTGGCAGGCGCTGGAAACAACAGTCCCCTTCGGACACATCGAGCCCTGGAACCCCGACTGGCAACACCTGCCTCACCGATGGGGACGTAAGGGGCCATGCGTCAGTCAGCTCCTTCTCTTCATACTTTCCCCTGGCCCTCCAGACACCCACCACAACACTTATTACTCCACTTCCTGGTGCTGCTAAGTGACTGGCCTGTCTGTGCCACTGTTGCCACGGCTACCACCCTGGGACCCTATCCTTATTATCCTCATTTCAGCTGTGATCATGATGCCTGGTAGGCAGCTCTCTACCTGGGGCTCCCGTTACATCCTGGCTGGCTCGCCAAACACTGATCCGACATGACATGGTGACAGAAAGCAGGGGAGAGGGGGATAAAGGAGGATGGAGGGGACTGAAAATAAAAGAACAAGGGATGAGGAAGAAAGAGAGAGGTAGAGAGAGGGAAAGTTGGCACAGAAAACAGGGGAGAGGGGGATAAAATAAGGGATGAGGAAGAAAGAGAGAGAGAGAGGAAAAGGTAGGTTGAGGTTGGCCAGCCAGGGCCCTCGTGGCGCAGGGTGTGCCCATCAACATGGGTGAGTGTTAGCCGAGAGCAGCGTGTCACAATGATGGAGGGCTTGGATCACTCACATCAGGCCTTCATCTGACTGGAAGAGATCAATCTCCAGGCCTAATACAAAAGGACACGGTAAAATATATTTCTCCGTCTCTCTTTTTCTCCCCCCTTTCTCTTGTGTCAGTTTAACTGGTGAGTAACTCTCTTTGTCAGGCATCACGCTGACCACTCTCTCATTTTCACCTCTCATTTATTCTGTCCCTTGTATTCATGTTTGACCATGGTGGTAGGGATGGATTATGCACTTACAGCTGTATGCTATTTAGCACATTGTGTCTATGTTGTTATATTTTGTATGAGCACATTACATTTGATGACTTATTCAAGGGCAAAATATTACTATAATAAACATATTATGTGTTTATAGAGCAGAAATGTTAATTGAACTAGAAATAATTTGCTGAAAACCTTTCACAAAAGCTGTTGCGCTTGTTTCTAGGTGGCAGAAGCTAGGTAATATACTTTAAGTAGAAACAAAGTGATGTTGCATGCTGTCTGGAATTGAAAGGAAACCACACTATGACAGGGATCCTACAGAATGAAAACAGATGATGCCGCTCCAGCCAATGGCTGTGGAAGGAGATGGAATAATAGGGTTGTGATGGTAGTGTGGATCTCCTCCCCCTGGCCTCCCGTAAGCCAGATAACTTGACTGTAACCCTACTCCTCTTGATTAACATGACACATCCCTCCTCCGTATGCAGGGAGGAGAGGGATGGAGGGATAAAGGGATGGATGATTAACTGTCTATGTGTCCCTCCCTGTGAAGAATGACTCCTCCTTCTCTCCTCTTCTGCCTCACTCCCCTCTCTCCCTCTTTCTATCTCTTAAATTCTGTCTTACCTCACTCTCTCCTGCGTCTCACCCCCTCTCATTATCTCCCCCTCCCTCTCTCCCTACCCCTGACATCCTCGGACTGTCCTCAGCTCCCTGCACATCCTCTGACAGGTAGAATAATAACTCTCGTTCATCACTGCCCACCAAAAGTCCAATAACCTAAATCTTCACTTGCCACACACCCCGGGACTCAATTACTTTATTGACATGTAATCTTCATAAGAGGAGAAATATTGAGCATGTAAGGTCAGGTGGTTATGAAGACATATTATCATATTATCTGCATGAAGGTTGCAGGGCTAGGACCTGACAAAGCTAATTATAATGGTACATGTTTCAGAGCTCACAGGGTATTATCTGCTTGGCTGCACCAGCAAGCACCAGCTGAGGTATGGAGAGGATGGAAGGGTTGAGGAGGATGAGATTTCATACCTTAATAGGAGCTGGATGTCAGCTCAGGGTATGGGAATTAATGAAGTTAAATATTATCGAGCGCACATCACAACGCTAATACCTTTGATCGGTTCATTTGTACCCTGTGGGGGCTTTGAAACTGCTTAGCCAAAACGGCTAATAGTAACAACAAAAGACAACTGTAGAACAACACAATTGATGACCTGCTGTATCTGAGAGAAAAACATCTAAAATTAGATTCAAACAAACACTAGGGCGTTGCCTCTAAGCACTGCTTAAAGTTCAGTGGATATCAGCTGTTGTTTGTATATCAGTGGCTTGAGAGGTTCCTGGGCCAAGATGTCATAGTGGGTTAGCAATAGTATGAGGCACTAAAGGAAAGGCCCAAGGTTCTGTTATCTCTCTCAAGGTTATCTTCATATCCTTCTTTCCTCTCTGCTCAGACCCACCATTAGGATCTAGAGCCTGCCTGCTACAGTACCAACGTACTTCATAGCGCTCTCCGAAAACAAAAATATAAAATACAATTTTCTTCTGTGGAGGATGTCTTCTAAAAACACCCTTAAAGTAAATAGTATTTTTTTAAATCCTATACCTAGTGTAAATCTAGGACTTTTAAAAATGTTAATCTACACTATGTTCTAGTGTAAGTCTAAATGAAAAATAAATTGGTGATCATATTTTTTAAAGAGTCGATATAAGTGCCAAAACGCATTAAAAACACATGCTAGGCCAGCCCAGCCCAAAGTCATATCCCGAAGTCATCTCCATCTCAGAGTCACACTGCGTGAACAAAAGACCACCACACCGCGAGACATGCTACATGTGTTCACTCCAATTCATCTAATTTCATGCCATTTTCCTCTTTCCACCCCCATCCGATTACCCCTGAATCAGGGTTTCCCCTGGCGCCCTCAGACGATGCCTAAATGCTAGATCAGAGAAGCTAGAGGAGGTACAATTGATCCTGTAGCTCATGGGGTTTGCAAGTTAGCACTGGTTTAATGGTGTCAAGTGGAGATAGGTTTTTTGGCCTTTCTCAGGAGGCAACCCCCTGTGAAAAGTATCCAGGCCTTCAGAAGTACTCATATCATTTCATACTTAAGTCCCTAACACCCCTAAAGTCATTATTATTTTCCTGACTTTCATTCAGTATTTGTTTTAGCAGTTACTGGTTAACATTGCTGGTAGCTTAAATCCCCACACAGTGATTTCTGAGCCATCTTAAAATTTGGCCGTTTTTACAGCTGTAGATAATGAATATGAGGTTAAAAAGTGGTGAAATGCTCCTTTAAATGCAGATATCATCTACCAGTTAATCTATAATCAAGGTCAATCAGAAAGTTAGGTTTTGAAAAGGCATTGTACCCTTAGGTAAAGGGGTAAATTGGAAAAGCAGTCATTAGAAATCCCAGCAATCTGGAATAAATTCAATAATCTGACCTAAATGACTCAGACGTCAACCCAATCCTCTCGCAGTTACACAACGTGTCAGAAACAATCTACCAATCAAAATATGACAGTAAAATAACGTGTCTGCTCATATTAAAGTGACAGTGAAACCTGTTCCTTTCGTTTCTACCCATTTCGTCAGCGAATCATTGTGACAGATTAAAAGGTTGTACCGTTCAACTGGCCTCGCTCTCTCTTCGTTGTGGTGAAGCAGGAATGTTGATATTGGTGAGCACTATAAAATACTTGCTACTTCATCCTGTACCTCAAGTTACCTATTCTACTCCAAGACATATAATAAAATGCCAACGTCCTTTCAATGAAATAGGCTCTGATCCTCATAACCCATAACCAGTTGACCTCAAGTACTTCATTTGACCAGGCCCACGCCCTTAAACAGTGACATTGGGCACGAGTGCTTGGTTAGTCAAATAGGACACCCCTTTGATTTGTTAAGTATGGGAGCCAAGCACAAATAGGACACCCCTTTGATTTGTTAAGTAGGGGAGCCAAGCACAAATAGGACACCCCTTTGATTTGTTAAGTATGGGAGCCAAGCACAAATAGGACACCCCTTTGATTTGTTAAGTAGGGGAGCCAAGCACAAATAGGACATCCCTTTGATTTGTTAAGTAGGGGAGCCAAGCACAAATAGAACACCCCTTTGATTTGTTAAGTAGGGGAGCCAAGCACAAATAGGACACCCATTTGATTTGTTAAGTAGGGGGGCCAAGCACAAATAGGACATCCCTTTGATTTGTTAAGTAGGGGAGCCAAGCACAAATAGAGGCAAAGATATTTAGCATTTTTAGATGATGGACCACCTCTCTTTCCAAGGCAACGGGTCCCAACGAGCGTTTCACGTCGCCCCTGATGCAATGAATAATCCACATGGCAGTTAATGTGAGCTATGCTGATACTCCCACCATAGTTTGTGTTCAGACATCACAGCTTAGTGTCTGCTGATTGTATATTGAAGCCGAGCCAGTTGACAATAAATCACTGGATTCACCAGCCAGAGAGAAAAACTGTTTAGACAACGGCCCAATGGAGCTCGCTGTAATTGACAGATGAGTCAAGCTCCTTCCACCACATTAGCTCTGGAGCACTGAGACTGAGCTGGGAATGGCAGTGAGTGTGTGTGTGTTCCTGCGTGTGTGTGTGTGTGTCTATTCTGTCTTTAAATGAAGGTGTTGTGGCTGATGTGTCACTTATAAATGTACTCCTGCTCTTAACAACAAGCCTCTATAATCATTATTTCATGTACAGTAGCTGTGTAGCTACTAGATTAACAACGCTCCCTCCCTCTCTCAAAGCTCTGATTGTTATATGGCATGCCTCATGACTTTTATGAGTGAGCATGACAAAAATGCATGGTGATGTCCTTTATCCATTGGGGTAAGAGAAACCACCAAATTATGATTAACTGAGAGGGAGCCGATTGCATTAAAAAAGACATGCTAACCTGATTAGATTTAAGACATATTTTCATCTTGCGTTTAGTGAGCGTGATTGACAAGTAGTACTACATTAATCTAGAATTATAGAAGGTAACTCTGAATGAATTCACAGTTCATTCAAACAAAATCAGGCTACAAAAATAAAATTAGAGTTAAACATTTCAAACTCACAAACTCATGGCTGTTCACTTAGAATGTTTTATGTGATAAACAACTCTACATAAAGATGAATTGCCAATGACCTAGCTGCATGATGGCATTAATAATGCCAGTAGAGTTCACTGGTCTCTGATCCCTCTCTCCCTCCAGTGTGACAAGTGACCTAGCATCTGCTAACACATTAGAAGCTCTTCATCTTCTTCATGATGGGTAAAAAGGCCCTTACAGCGGTTCACACTACACACTGAGCCATCCGTTTCACACAGGAGAAACTGGAGGACCCTCCATCGATCCTGATGTAAAAATATCCAAACCATCTGGCTAGCCTCCACTGTCATAAATTACCTTGATGGACTCCTGTGTTTCCAAACCAGGGAGAGAAAACCGCCGCAGACCTGCGCTAGCTAACTTCTGGCAGGGACTAAAAGTAATGCTGGGAAACACTAGACCACATCTCAAATGTCCCCGGTCACAGTCACAAATCACAGTGGAACATGAATAATAGTTTGACTTGCGTAAGCAATCTGCTTTCAGAGCTGGTTTCTAACAGCAATGTGGCCTATCCATTCGGGCTGATATATGCTTTGTCAATTCGCTGTCACTGAAACTGACCAGTGATACTGGGAATTGGACCAGATCCAGAAGTACCAGAGGGATGTTATTGCAGAATGGGCCGGGCCTGGGCCTAGGTTGGCAAGAACTCACGTCCTTGTCTGTCTATCTTCCTGACAGCTTCTCAGTAGACGCCCCGGTATTGGTTCACACTTATGAGTGTTGTACTTGTGTAAATAACATTGTCCTGTCTGTAATGGTCACAGCAGATAAAGATTTAGGAGGATTGGTGTCCCAACACTGCTGAGAGTATTAAAGGAACATTTCTAAAATGTTCTACTTCATTTTCATAATCTCCAGCTTGTTTCTATGTTTTGTGTTTTGTAGTAAAAAAAGATTGAGGAAGATAAGTGTTTCCAATGACATCGTCAACCAATTAGTAGTCAATTAGTAGGCAAAACCAACTCATAATTGGTTAAAAATCACACAATGCACACCGATGATGTCATTGGAAACACATATCTTCCTCTATCTGTTTTACTACCAAACATAGAAGCTGAAACAAGCCAAACAAGCTGAAACATTCTGAAATGTCCCTTGAAGTCCATGTACTGCTGTTGGGAGTGGTGATCTATCTGTACAATGAATGGTAAAGAACATTGTACATACAGTACAGATCATTATCTTATCGCACCAGATGCATACGGAGATCAGTAGGACTCAGATTTTTTGTTGGTGTACTTGGTTGAAATAATAACAGTTTCTTGAATCAAACATTTCATTTGATCTCTAAACTTAAGTGGCACCATCCACAAACTGTTATAGTATTTTAGTCAAAACAAATTCAGCACATCTTCCACTTGACTTAAACACGTCTTATTAAGATGAAATATCAAAAAGGAAAAACATTAACTTTTTATTATTCACAAAGTGAAAAAAAATAAACAAATATCTTCTAAATTAAATATTTTTTAAACGAAATCCCAAAAAATCTTGACACAAAACTTGACGGTGTCATCTTTCCACTTGAAGTTCTACCTGTACACTTTCAACATCAGTTTTCAGAACTCAGCTCCTCAAGAGACTCCTTCGACTACATCAAACAGCAAGGTAAAAACAATAGTGTCACTGACATTTCCCCCGAACCGAGCACAAACAGAATTATTCACAATGAGAGAGAGAGGAGAGTACCATCTGCAAACAGCAAGAAAATGACACTTGGTAGAAAGCAGTATTCTCAAAGCAGTTTAGAGCAGAGTTCAGCAGTTGAAACTGTCAGTGAAGTTAAGAAGGTTTTAATCTAGCCGAGCCCCAGCCTTCTGTCTAACAGAGCGAAAGAACGGCCTGTGACTTCCAGGATGTGTCCCAAATGGCACCCTATTCCCTATAGTGCCTTCAGAATGGATTCACACCCATTGACTTTTTCCACCTTTTGTTATGTTACAAAGTGGGATTAAAATGGATTTAAGTGTCATTTTTTTTTGTGAACGATCTACACAAAATACTCTGTAATCTCAAAGTGGAAGAAACATTCTAACATTTCCCTTTGTCTAATATTAGGTTTTGATTGAAGATCTAATAACATTAAGTAACAAAAATATGCGAAAATAGAACAAATCTGAAAGGGCGCAAATACTTTTTCCCGGCACTGTAAGTATTCAACCCCCTCAGTCAATACATGTCAGAGTCACATTTGGTAGTGATTACAGCTGTGAGTCTTTCTGGGTAAGTCTCTTAAGAGCTTTCCACAGCTGGATTGTGCAACATTTGCCCATTCTTTTCAAAATTCTTCAAGCTCTGCCAAATTGGGTGTTGATCATTGCAAGACAACAATTTTCAAGTCTTGCCATAGATTTTCAAGCAGATTTAAGCCAAAACTGTAACTAGGCCACTCAAGAACATTAACTGACTTTTTGGTAAGCAACTCCAGTATAGATTTGGCCTTGTGTTTTAGGTTATTGTCCTGCTGAAAGGTGAATTCATCTCCCCGTGTCTGGTGGAAAGCAGACTAAAGCAGGTTTTCCTCTAGGATTTAGGGAACAAAAAGTCCTACAGTACGCCCCCCCCCCCCCCCCCCCAAAAAAAAATGCTACCTTCCCCTGTTATTGTAATGGTGAGAGGTTTGCATGTCTTGGGGGTATGATATTTGTGCGTCTGTAACTTTCTCACTCATCATTATTCACCATTCATTCAGGATTATCTGTAATCATGGTAGCATCCACATGAATGTACAAGTGTTTAGAAACATTTTCTACTCGTATTTGCAATAAAATTCAAGCTGTAACACAACAAAATGTGGAAAAAGGCAGGGGGTGTAAATACTTTCTGAAGGCACTGTATATCGTGCACTACTTTTGACCGGAGCCATTTGGTTCCTGGTCAAAAGTAACGCACTACATAGGGACTAGGGTGCCATTTGGGACGCAACCGCAGTGTGTTCCAGTTCTCTATAATAATAACAGGGATATTCAGGGCCTGCCTCCAAAAATGAGCTCTCATCATCATTTCTCCCAGCGAGAAGAGGAGAGGACAGAGGAGTATGGTGTGTTTTGGACATGCGGTGAGGGATTTCAGGGCCCGGTTCCCCTTCGCTCTCCCTCGCTTTCCCTCATCTCATCCATCTCCATAGCCCTGCACTAATGGCTATTCATGTTGCAGAGCCAATCCACTCCTGGGAAGAATAACATCACATCATCTCCCTCTGATAAAGGCAACGGAGCCGCGCATCACAGAGGAAGAGCAGATATTCATGGCTGGCAGCTGCTCGCTGTGTGCCTGAGGCTGTAAGACACAGAACACTTGTAGGACCTAATGTAACGTATTTTCAAGTAAAAGATGTATGTTCAATTCAAAATAGAAAGGAGACAATGTCTTCAAACTGAATGAAAAACAAACCTAAATGTAATAGTTATACCAACATGATTCTCACCGCAGAAGAACAGACCCATGACCTATTACCTTGATCTGAGAACATGTTTACCAGTTGTTGACCTAAAGAAATGATCCTACAAGCCGACTCCAGATCATTAAAACATATTAACCTACATGAACTAGTTTTGGAAACCAAAAGCATATGGGGGTACACGGCATCACAAAGCGAACATGATTACTACACAATATATTGTTGGGAAAAGGAATCCTCCCTATTCGTCCATTATATATTTTAGAGATCCAATCTAAGTGTAGCCCGGAGGTTGAAATATGCACGTGGGATATAAGCAAGCATGATGGCAATCTCTTTCTTTATGAGAGCTCATTACATCCCTGTGTTGTGAGTTATTGGCACATTTTATATCCATATATTTAATGGTAACAAAAGACTAATTCATTATAAAACTGATCCTTAGCACCTCTTCAGCCGCACAAACTGGCAAACACCTCCAAGAATATAAAACTTGTTCCGGTGACAATTACTTGTGAACTCATATCTGGGGATTAAAGCCATATGTCTTCATATTGTCAGTGTGTCTCAGAGTGCGTAACCCATAGAAGCAACCGTAGTCAACATAGTTCACTTGTCATTCTTCATATGCATTATCCAGTTACACAGAATTCTGTGTAGTGTTTCGTTTGTAGGATCTTGGAGCTCCATAGGACGAAATCCACATGGTTTCATTTATCAGCTACTTGGTTATAATAGACACAAGACAAAAAGTAGAACTACCCTGAATTGGCATGTGCTCAAGAAATATTTAACTTGGAGAGTTGGAGAGTTCCACGCAACCGACAGAGGGAAATATTTTTGGTATCTCCGATTGTTCTGGCCATTCTCACATAGAAACTTCATTGGGGGAAAGGATGTTTGACATGCTTTTTACATTAGTATCACAAACCATTTACGAGAAAATCATGATGAAAGTGGCCATTTTAAGCCCTTTATGATTTGTGAACCGTACATGATACAGACAACCCCTTGTTGTCATTATACTCCTTATAGTGGGCTCTATCATATGGAGTATGTCTAGATTCTGAAATACACATACATTTATTCAACATAAAAAATATTAATATAAATATCTCAAAATTAGCCTTTTTGATTAAGCTCATTTCTAGACATACTCCATATGATACATAAGGAGTAGAATGACAACAAGGTGTCTGTATCATGTATAGTTCGTGGATCATAAGGTCTTACAGGAAGGAGGCTTGTATGGCTCTAAAAAGGGTTTGTGATAGAAATGTAAAAGCATGTCAAACTTGTACTAATGAAGTTTCTAAGTTAGAATTGCAAGAACAATCGGATATATTTTCCGCTCCCACTGGCGTGGAATCACCCGTCTGTTCCAGTGTGTGGTATTCATTTTACTGTAAACCTACAGCACGTGTACACCTTGTAATAGACATACACAGGGGATTGACTTGACTTCAACACTGTTCCTCCTGGAGGAGCATAGGTCATCTACAAACTTCCTCCACTTCTTGTGGAATGCAAGTGGACTTGGAAGAGTTAAACTCTCTATGCTTTTATCCATATTTCCCATTTGAACAACAGATTTGGTTCTGTACCGGTAGCGGCCAGCATTGGTCTTTAAGTTTAAGAATGATGTTTATCAGGGGAGAAGCGGTCCTGCTACAATCATTATGAGACGCAGGTAAATGTCTCTGAGAGCACGTACAGAACCTTTAATAGGGCCTGGCAGGAGTGTTCTGCCTTCCCTCACTGGAGGTTTATGGCAAACATTTCCATACTCAAGGCTATGCCAAAGATAAAGGGAATATTATCAACTGAGGGACAGGTGTGTTTTTTTAGGTAGATTTGCTTAAAAGGTTGTGAAACAAACATCAAATAGAAAGTTAGCCATTTATTTATTTTGAGACAAGGCGATGATAGAGACAAACATGTTGTATCAAGGACTTTACCACACAGTCTAAATAACATAGGATTAATCATTAGTGAGCTAATTTGAAAGTTAATTTTGTGGTAAATAGACTGACTTCATGACAGCCTATTCACACTCAAACTAATGCCTGTATTTTAACAATGTTAGTAATGCTGTCATCATCCTTTGCTTGAGAAGCAAAGATGGAGTTGGTCTTTTATCTAAATCATAGTCTCGTTCCATAAGCTCTAACAACAAAAATTGCAAAAACAGTGATAATGTCCCAGGGCCCCTCTTCATAATGACTAATCCATCCTTAACAATATCAGTTTATCAAGCATTAGTCATCCCATCCAGCTGTCTGATAATGGATGGAGAGAGGGGTGGAGGGAAGGAGGGAGGGATAGCTACCAGCCGGTGTATTAGTCATCCCATCCAGCTGTCTGATAATGGAGGGAGAGAGGGGTGGAGGGAAGGAGGGATAGCTACCAGCCGGTGTATTAGTCATCCCATCCAGATGTCTGATAATGGAGGGAGAGAGGGGTGGAGGGAAGGAGGGAGGATAGCTACCAGCCGGTGTATTAGTCATCCCATCCAGCTGTCTGATAATGGAGGGAGAGAGGGGTGGACGAAAGGAGGGATAGCTACCAGCCGGTGTATTAGTCATCCCATCCAGCTGTCTGATAATGGAGGGAGAGAGGGGTGGAGGGAAGGAGGGAGGGATAGCTACCAGCCAGTGTATTAGTCATCCCATCCAGCTGTCTGATAATGGAGGGAGAGGGGTCGAGGGAAGGAGGGAGGGATACCTACCAGCCGGTGTATACCTCTCTAGGACTTTCTGAGCTGGAATATACAGTACTTATCCCTCCCCCTTTCTCTCTATGTCCCCTATTTCCATCTTTCTCTTCCCTCTCCCACCTCTCCCTTTCCACCCCCTTACCTCCCTCTATCTTACCCATCTTTCTCTCTCTTTCTGTCCTTCCCCCTTCCTCCCTCCCCCTCCCACTCAGTACTTCTCATCCAGAGCTCTGTCATCAGGCCTCTCCCCTGTCTCTCCAGCACGGCCTGACAGCCCATTCCTCATCATTTCCCCATTTTGGCAAAACCCAACTCTCCCCCTAATGGTTCTGCTGCTCTGCTCTGAACGCTTCCAGATGTTTGTGTATTTGTTGTGCTTCGACTGTAAAACACTTTACTCTTAGTTTGGATGCGTTCCCGTTTCCCCCCCGTATTGGTGGTGAGGGAGTGTGTGTGTGTGTTTGTGAGCGTGCACGTGTTTATTGAGAACTGTATATCTACAGATCGCCCCATCGTGTAAAAAAGTGAACTGTACAGCAAGCGTGAGAATTCCCATGGGTGTCGTCAGTGTGTGTGTGTATGTGTGTGTGTGTGAGCATGTGTGTCTGAGTAAGTGAGGGGGTTTGAAGGCTTTGAAGCCTTGCTTTCCTCCAGGGGTTTTAATAGCAGTTGTGTACCATTTAAAATACATACATACTAAGCAGCTGGAAGCAGTCCCAGAATGAAAGCATTGAGCTAGGCTTCATGGCTCATGGCATTTCTCTTTGTTTATTCTCTGTTTACTTAGCAGTCTATACACTGGGATCCCTTTCATTTAGGCCTGTCACTTGTGAAGGATGGACCACATCAAACAGTCTGATCCATTAAAGAGCAGTGGCTGATGCCTGAGAAATATATTAGCCTAAATATGTAGATCATTGTAACTATCACTCGGAAGTAAAACAGTGTATTTCAACTGTAGAGTGCAGTACAGAAATATATATATTACATGGGTAGCATCATAAGGGCTTGTTGTTGGCTGAGAGAAAGTCAAGAGTGTGCAAAGCTGTCATCAAGGCAAAGGGGTGGCTACTTTGAAGAATCTCAAATATAACATATATTATTTGTTTATCACTCTTTTGGTTACTACATGATTCCATGTGTTATTTCATAGTTTTGATGTCTTCACTATTATTCTACTATGCAAAAAAAAAAGTAAAATAAAGAAAAACCCTGGAATGAGTAGGTGTGTCCAAACGTTTGACTGGTACTGTACATGTTTTAAGCCTACTGCACTAAGGTCTATCAAATAAACCATCTCTGAGAACATGATATCGTCAGATAATGAAATGTTGTTGTTAGACCATCACACACATTATGTTTGACAGGTTTTAATCACAACTCAGCCTTGATTCGTTATTAACTACAGTAAGCCATTATGCAGTAATGCTCCATTCAAACTCTTTAGGTATTTATTATTAGGCACTTTAACATCTCAGTTATTTGTCCATTTTAGGTATGTTGCGGGGACAAACTTTAGTCTGAGGCCTCTCTTTGGGAGATCAAATCCACAATGTTATTAGAAGTGTCTTGTACTCTGATTGTGAGAGTCATTTTGAAACAGCGCTCTGCTCCGTACTAGAGGTGACGTCGGGAAGAGTACTTTGAATCTCCGACTGCCAGCCTGGCAGACAGCTAAAACCAGAGCTGACAGCAGAGGAGGATCCTAAGGTCTCTAGTGGTGACTCTGCTCCCTAGGCCTCCAGACCTGTCACTACTCCACTCTGTGTCACCCTGGCCTGCTCCAAGACACACCACAGTCTCCCCGTCTTTTTTCTCCCTGTCCTACCCTCTTGTTTTTAGTCGCTAGTTTGCTTGCCCTCTCCTCCTTCATTGCTCACTCTCCTATATCTTCCGCTATTATGTTTCCAAATCTTTTCTTTTTTCATTCTTTCTTTCTTTCTTTCTTTCTTTCTCTTTCTTTCTTTCTTTCTCTTTTTCTATATTTCTTTCTTTCTTTCTGTGTCGCTCTCTTTCCTCCCACCATCTACCTCCCTCCACCCTCTTCTTCCCTCGTCTCCTCTCTTTTCGTCTTGTCCAAGGCTGACTCCGCCACACAGCCACCCCCAGACAGGGGCTTTTCCTGGAGCAGTATCCCCACTCTCCACCCCTCTCCCCCTGGGCACTGACCTGCCAGCTCTGGCCCCTCCCTAGAGCTCCAGACTGCAGTAATTACTAGTGGCACCTGGGCTCTGGGGCTCCTATACAGGTGTGTGTGTGTGTGTGTGTGTGTGTGTGTGTGTGTGTGTGTGTGTGTGTGTGTGTGTGTGTGTGGAGGCTCTCTCTGCAGCAGACAGGGGGCTGTCAGACTTCCTAGCTACATCCCACCAAGTAGGGCCATGTAGGGGCTAACACAAACAGACATCCCTGCTCCACGGTTCATCAAACCACACCTAAATATAACTGATACAAATATATGGTGATTCATTCAAAGGGATAATGAACTTTATCAGCAACATGTAATGATAATATTATAGTATTATGACAATGATTGTAAACCATACTAAAATCTATACAGTGATAACGACGTCAGTGTACCAGTTTTGTTAACAGTTTCTACTGAAACGTCCTCATCTCACAGTGCAAGTACGTAGAAGGTAAGAACGCACAGAAAGTTATCGTGATTGCTCCCCCACATTTAGTTCTTCCAGTATGTTTAAAAAGCATAGAGAAGTAAGGGGGCTGCCGTGCTGAAGGCGGACAGAGGCGGGGGGCATAAAGAGGAGGTGAAGCTTGAAGATGAGGGCAGTGTTATCTAAGGCTGCAGCGCTCGCGTCATAAACATAACAAACGGTGACTGTCACCACACCACGGCCCAGATCTAAGAGGGAGGGAGAAATATCTCACATGTCAGATCCCCTCACCTTTTAATGGACTGTTCCCTGGCCGGCCTGATGTTGACAAAGCACAGGGTCTCTCCGCTTGTGTCCCAAATGGCACCCTAGTCCCTATGGGCCCTGGTCAAACGTAGTGCACTATAAAAGGAATAGGGTGCCATTTGGGACTGTCTCTGTCCCTCTTCCTACATCACATGGAAAGCTGCTGGTCAGCCACTGTGAAATAGATCTGTCCTTGGCACTGGACGGGAGGAGGGTTGTGTGTGAGTACGTGTGTGTGTGTGTGTGTGTGTGTGCATGTGCGGTGTGTGCGACCCCATGTGTGTGAGGTGCTCAATGTTGACCTCTTGAGCTGGCTGCCATGGCGTCGGGCGCATCACAGCGGCAGTGTTTTGCATGGCGGAGACAAAGAGCATGATGAATGTCTCATGTTTAAACCTGCTGCCCTGCTGTGTGGTCCGGTAAAATGGCCTCAGGGCCACTCACACAACATCGCTACAGACACAAAGAACCGGTCACCTTTTCTTTCTACTACAAGCCTGGCCAGCACAGTGACTGCCTTACTGCAGCTAGGAGAGAGACAAGCAACACAGAGGAATGTACCAGTGCATTTAGTTAAGAATATAATACAATTCAACACAATAGAATAAATAATAATTTACAATAAGAAAGATGCATATAAAATGTATGCATTTGATATTAATGCAACTGTGTAACAAATGCTTCTCATTAATATACTATAATACATATATTTTCTGCTAAAACTGGGGCAAATTTAGAAATGATTAGTCTATGATGATGAGAAAAATATGTGTTTGATCTATACTGTACAGAGGTATGCATGTGAAAGAATGTCATCTGTTTCACACATTATTAGATCAGAATAAGGCCTAAACAATGACTAGCATCAACATATCATCATTGATGGTTCACATATACACACCCTCACATCAGAATCAAAATCAGAACCAAAACCTAGATACATTTCAGGATCCATCAACTACTCAAAGACATGAGCTGAGGGACTGACCACTATTATGATCCCAGATGAATCTCAAGTCCACTATTCTCTCACTACAGTTAATCAAGAAGAAGAAAAACATGCATATTCATATATATTATCAAAGAGGGTTCCCTTTAAGGAACCCATAAAGACAATGGACATTCTTTTATTTTTATTTATTTTACTTAATCTTTATTTAACTAGGCAAGTCAGTTAAGAACAAATTCTTATTTACAATGACTGCCAACCCCGGCCGACGCTGGACCAATTGTGTACCGCCCTCCAAATCACAGCCGGATGTGATGCAGCCTGGATTCGAACCAGGTATTGCAGTGACACCTCTTGCACTGAGATGCAGTGTTTTAGACCGCTGTGCCACTCAGGAGCCTGGATTTATTGTGAATATGTTGTTCATATTGTGTTCAGCTGTCTTAATCTCTGATATGTCTGATGAGTGTGTGGATCAGAGAGTGGGGATGTGAGATCATCCTGACCTTGGTTTTATAAATTTGATGTACACGTTTATTATGTATATATAATATACCAGATAAAAGTTTGGATACACCTACTCATTCCAGGGTTTTGCTTTATGTTTTACTATTATCTACATTGTAGAACACTAGTGAAGACATTAAAACTATTAAAAAACACAAATGGAATCATGTAGTAACCAAAACAAGTGTTAAACAAATCAAAATATATTTTATATTTGAGATTCTTCAAAGTTGCCACCCTTTGCTTTGATGACAGCTTTGCACAGTCTTGGTATTCAGTCAACCAGCTTCATGAGGTAATCACCTGGAATGCATTTCAATTAACAGGTGTGCCTTCTTAAAAGTTCATTTGTGGAAATGATTTCCTTCTTAATCCGTTTGAGCCAAACAGTTATGTTGTGACAAGGTAGGGGGGGGGGTATAAAGAAGATAACCCTATTTGGTAAAAGACCAAGTCCATATTATGGCAAGAACAGCTAAAATAAGCAAAGACAAATGACAGTCTATCATTACTTTAAGACACAAAGGTCAGTCAATCTGGAACATTTTGAAAACTGGCTTTCATGAGGACCGCCACAGGAAAGGAAGACCCAGAGTTGCCTCTGCTGCAGAGAAGAAGTTAATTAGAGTTACCAGCATCAGAAATTTCAGCCCAAATAAATGCTTCACAGAGTTCAAGTAATAGACATATCTCAACATCAACTGTTCATCAAATTGTCGAATTTATGCAAAGAAACTACTGCTAATGGACACCAATAATAAGAGACTTGCTTGGGCCAAGAAACACGAGCAAGCAATGGACATTAGACTGGTGGAAATCTGTCCTTTTGTCTGAAAATGTGACATTTTTTATTCCAACCACCATGTCTTTGTGGGATGCAGAGTTGGTGAACGGATGATCTCCGCATGTGTGGTTCCCACCGTGAAGCATGGAGGAGGAGGTGTGGGGGTGCTTTGTTGGTGATACTGTCTGTGATTTATTTAGAATTCAAGGCAAGCTTAACTAGCATGGCTACCACAGCATTCTGCAGAGCTACGCCATCCCATCTGGTTTGTGCTTCGTGGGACTATCATTTGTTTTTCAACAGAACAATGACCCAACACACCTCCAGGCTGTGCAAGGGCTATTTGACCAAGAAGGAGAGTGATGGAGTGCTGCATCAGATGACCTGGCCTCCACAATCACCCAACCTCAACACAATTGACATGGTTTGATTTGATTTGTTTAACACCTTTTTGGTTACTACATTATTCCATATGTGTTATTTCATAGTTTTGATGTTATTCTACAATGTAGAAAATAGTAACAATAAAGAAAAACCTTTAAATGAGTATATATGTATATATATATATACCCACATTGTATATGCCCCCTCTAATAAAACTGATGTGAGTGAGGACTAGAGAGGGCTCATAAGGAAGTGTAATCTTTACCTTTGTGGTTCTTGCCGTCTCTAGAGCCTCTGGGTAGAGGGGTGTAGGGCATAAAGGAACACTCAGACCTGGGGTCACCTGGGGCCTGGGGAAACGAAACACACACACATACACTTTACTATTTAGCGTGTAAAAGAAAAAACATGTCCTCAGCTATCAAACAAATTCATTGATAGAGAGAGAGAAAGAGATGCAGAGAGTGAGAGAGAGAAAGGAGAGAGAAAAAGGGAGAGATGCAGAAGTAGAGAAGGGTTGAGCGGTTTCATTGCCGTGACTGATTGTCCGAGTGCCATAAATTGTATTGAAGCGAGACAGGAAATGTTGGAGCTCCATTCCTGTTTTATCGCAGATGGAGGGAAGGAGCGCTGGGCCAGGGCAGGTTTCATTACTTTCTTATGGAGAGGTAGGCGCTATGACCCTGGCTTTGATGGTTTGTCCCCCTCCTGGCCTGTTAGAGGGGGTCTATATGGGGGAAGGCCTCATGACTACTGAGCCATGACCTGCTGTAGGGGTCAAACCAAGGGCAGACACCACACACTATGAACCACAGCCCCTCTAACCCTAGCCCTAACTAACACACTACTACTGCTATCTGACTACACACCAACAGGTGGCATGACACCACCACTCTGACTCTCCAACGTTCTCTGCTACTGGCTTTCAGGTTTCAGACTTACATCCACTGTTTCTTGAGTTCTCAGCTCTTTTACACTAGGTGTGTTCTTGGAAAGACTGAGTAACTCAGTGTGATGTAGGTCTATGTGGTGACCAGGGTTGGGGAGTAACGGATTATACACAAAAAAGGTCAATGTAATCCGTTACGTTACCAGCAAAAATATGGTAATCAGATTACAGACGGTTTTGAAAAAGTAGATAAATACTTTGAGGATGACGTTTAAATTCAGAAAGGATTTTTGCTTTTAACCAAAACAGAGTTGGGCGGCTCTGTTTTAAACAGGGGCATATTATCAAGATATCAAAGTGTCACCAACAAACAGTAGGCCTATAGCAAATGCAGCATTTGGCATTCATTTTTCACATGTAAATAGCACTTTTCAGTAGTGCTCAAAGCATGCCATTCCATGAGCGCAGCATTTATTTTTCAAATTGAATCAATGAGCCCAATCAGTCCTCCATTACAACAAAATCATAAACAACAGAGTAGGGCTGGCTAAGAAGTCCGTATTTTTTGGGTAGTGCTCCGGTAAAACATTATGGCTAATCTATACTTCCATATTTCCAAGTCCTATTCTTGAAGATCAAGGCGTATAACATTTATTGGAATGACTGGAATTCTGATAGACTTTGGTTTTTAATGTAAAGATATAATTTAATTGTGTTATTATACGTAGTAGAAAGCGATGGCCTACATATCCAACCCATAAAGTAAAATAGAACATCCATATATGGCCAGCTACGTAAACTTTAACATTGATTTATCCTGCAAGTGATGTCGTTCAATTGGTAACATACAGTTTTGTCTTCTTCTAATGCCTCTTAAGGGGAAAGTGATCTAGAAGTAACTGAATGTAATCCGATTACATTACTGAGTTTGGGTAATCCAAAAATACTGATTACAAATTTGAACAGGTAATTAGGAACTGTAACGGATTGCATTTACAAAGTAACCTACCCAACCCTGTGGTGACAGTCTACATTTCCCAACTGTACCTACTGAAAATACATTGGTTGGTTGCACGTTCAATTTACTCCCAAGAACAGAACGGCCACCAGCAAGGCCCAGAGTTTAGACAATACAAACTATACTGATATTAAGAGTGAGTGTATTTGAACAGGTCAAAAGTGTTTATTTGTTTTTCTTCTTTTGGTGCGAAAGACCTAAACATCCTGTTTTATTTGTCTTCTGTTCCCTGGACTTTTAGCTGTTTCAACAGGCAGTTTATCTTGACATGTTGCTATCTGATGCCTTTGCAGAAATACCCTCTTTCCTCTCCTGCAGGAAGGAATTCACTGGGCTTTTAATCATAGCAAAACACCAAAGTGACAAATACATATTAGAGATGGTTTAGTGCTGCTATTTCTCCCCTTGTGTGGTTGTTTCACTAGTCTACAGCCCCCACGCACAACCTTGAGAAACAAGAGAGGTGGACAACGTTAAATGAAAACATATTCTTCAATGGCGGTGTAAATTGAAAATGATCCCATAATGTGCTTTCAGATAGGATCTCTGAAGGACATTACAGTACATAGGCTGGCTTGGGCTGGTGAGCACATGCTTTATATATTACTAGAAGAAGAGTTCCCGACAAAATGATATCAACGAGTTCTGGGTGCAATAGTAGATGAGCGTATTAGAATGACAATATCACAAAATATCCTGTCCACATAATACTTCAAACTTCACTTCGAGGTCAGTTTTTTTGGGTGTTATAGCTATTTAAGTTTTTTTTTACAGTACTATATCTTACAACCAGTGATGCAGTGAGTAAACACTGGTCACCGTCCGCCGCGAGTAAAGTAAGTCCTTATATTATCAATCCTTTTTTCCAAAATAGGTAGGTAAACACTCTATTTAAGGTGGTATTCTACTGTACCATATCTAAAAACTATTTCAGGTAGTATTCTACTGTACCATATCTAACAACTATTTCAGGTAGTATTCTACTGTACCATATCTAACAACTATTTCAGGTAGTATTCTACTGTACCATATCTAACAACTATTTCAGGTAGTATTCTACTGTACCATATCTAACAACTATTTCAGGTAGTATTCTACTGTACCATATCTAACAACTATTTCAGGTAGTATTCTACTGTACCATATCTAAAAACTATTTCAGGTGGTATTCTACTGTACCATATCTAACAACTATTTCAGGTAGTATTCTACTGTACCATATCTAACAACTATTTCAGGTAGTATTCTACTGTACCATATCTAACAACTATTTCAGGTAGTATTTAAACAGTACTGGAGGTCTGCCTTTCCTCTTCAATGTGTCAGCAGTGTCCTAACATCCCCCAGTCATTGGGCTCTGACTACATAATAGGTCTGTGTCTTAGACATAGAATTACAACCAATAGAACAATGAACCATGAACCATTGATTTGAATAGGACTGAATAAGAGTGAATGTGAATGTCTGTTCTACCCAGTTCTGATTCTATGGCCTGAGAGGCAGCCCATTGAGCCCCAGAGCGACCTGCCTGTCTGGTTTATTTCCTGTCCTGCCTGAGAGATCACAGACTCTGGCCCTCCCCTGGCCCCACAAAGACCCTCCTAATCCTGCTGCTTGTCCACAATTAATCTTCCCACCAGCCACGTTATTACCAGCACCACCCACAGACTGCGAGGGGCGGGGGGGTTGGATAGGAAGCAATGTTCTGGGGTCGCTCCTCCTTACGGGTCGGCAGGGACGTCAATCAGTCGCTGCCCCCCAAAAATGGCCCGCTGTCAACATCAGAGCGTTGCCTTGATCCCCTCCCACCATGCCACGTCAACTGATCAAACACCCCCATCTTCCCCTCCCTCCCTATCCACAACACCACCCCACCCGTAGAACATTAATCAGACAGTTCTCCCTCTTACCCACCCTCCCCACTACTCCCCCCGCTTCTCCCCATTCACTTTACTCTATGACCCGTACAGGGGATGAGAAAGCTGCTTGGCCTCTGATGATGGGAGTCCCTATGGAACCAACTTCAGGGAGGACTAGATCTGAAACACAGCTGTTATCAGGGCCCTCTCTCTCTCTCTATTCATCTATGTCCTATATCTCTTCCTTGTTACCACTTTCTCTCCCTCTCTCGTTTTCTGTGCTTCTTTACCCCCCCCATTCTCTAGCTCTCTAGCCTTCTCTCCTTCCCCCTCTCCCTTCCTCTTTCTTTAAAAGGGCTGGCCGACCAGGCCAGTCTTTGATCACAAGCCTTAAGATTTTACACAAACATAATCAAAAGCCAAGGGTTGGCTCATACTGTAGGCCCACTGGACTCATTCATTTAGTATGGTCACTGCTCAGTGCTCACAGATGCTTAAGACATTTACCCTGACGACCAGACCACGGTCTTCATTGATTTAAAATAGAAACGAATGGCAGACGTTTAAAATGACATCTATCCATTACATGTTTTTGAATGTGTTTTGACTCATGTCGGTAAGTCATAACTGTGTATGTGAATACCAATAGTCCCTGTTAGCTACATTGAGAGTAGGTCTTCATCGGCCCATGGCAAACTGGAATAATAAAATGCTGCATATTCAGATCATAAATGAGCTTCAAAGAAATGAGAAACTGATGGATTGAAGAGGGCCTGAGATCACATCAATAACCGCTAAAAGCAAACATACTTAATGTTCAAAACATACTCTGAGAGGCGGACTGTGGACTACAAGTAATTATAGCCGCCCCCCCCCCCCCTTCTCCCTCTTTTTCTCTCTCTCTCTGTCTCTCTCTGTCGTTGTTCCTGCACTGAGCAGATGGGGGTGCTGCAGTGTCATCTATTTAAGAGCGTCCCTTCTCTCTCTCCCTCCCTCTCTGTGCTGGCCGGAGTAGTATGCTCATCAAGCTAAGTATTGTTTTAATTTGCCGGGCCAGAGGCATATGCTGAGTGTTCACATCATTATAGTCTCTGTGCTGTGTGAGTTATCAACACAGCTTATAATAATACAGGCTGGGGAGAAGGAAAGCAGAATTCACTCTGATAATGGAGAGCGAGGGAGAAAGACAGAGAGAGGGAGAGAGAGAGAGGAAAAAGCGAGGGAAACGAGAGAAAGTGAGGGATGAGAGCGAGAAAGAGAGAGGGGGAGGAGAGAGAAAGAGCGAGAGAGAGAGAGAGAAAGAGGGAGTGATAGAGAGAGAGGGGAGGTGGGGAGACAGAGGAAGCTCTGTTAAATGTCATAATGAAAGATGACTCCCATACAGGATTATACATCACACCAGTACTGTCTGTCTTCTCTCTTCTGCTGTTTCATACGAATAAATGCTGATAAACCTTGAGGCAATAATGATTATTGCTTCTAACAGATCACCATGAGAGAGAACGGGAAGATGAGGGCATGTAGAGTATTTTATGAATATACCTCAGACCCAACATTGTGACACCCCTTGCCTATACCAGTCTCAGCTTCCTTCTGTGAAGTCCATGGAGATAAAGTATTTCTCAGATAGGCAGAGCCAAAACCCTACAGTATATACGGAATACAGTTCAGAGAGTTTGGCTAACTCTGTTCAAGGTTAAGCTATCAGTCCCAAATGTTTCATGGGGATTTTGGTCAAATACTACAAATACTAAAGTGTCCATTGAGACCAAGGCCGATCTCTGGATGGAGTGCCCTGTTGGTAAGGACTCATCCCGCCCCGTCGCTCCCTCCCTCCCTACTTCTCGACTCACCTCAACCTCCCTAGTTGAGACTGAGCAGCAATACAATGTAATAAGGGCTACGTCGTACAGGCCCAGCGGTGTAAACACCAGCTCCCTTTTTTATCTCCCTCTCCATCTGGACAAGCAGACAAAGTGCTAAAAGGAAATAAATAGGTCCTGACAGCCACATCAAAGGGTTCAGCCGACGGCTTACTGCTACTTAGGGCACAGGAATGCTGTTGCTAAGCATCAGACCACAACCTATCAGGGCCCAAGGAGTACACGGAGGGGCCAAGGACTGGGCCTTGCAGAGTAGAGAGGGAGATGGGGATGTGGGGGAGAAAGAAAGAAAGAAAGAGGGAGAGAGAGAGATGGGGGAAAAGAGGGAAGAAAAAGAGGAGGGGAAGGAGGGAGGGAAGAGGGAGAATAAACTGACAGTGATGGGAGGCTAGGGACTCTAGGAGGTTTTTGTAGCTTAAAGCAATTGTTAGAAGAAACAAGCTTTCTGTTTTGTTTTCTCTTGACACCATTTCTGCTGTTTGCGCTTGCAAAAGACATGTATAAAAATGTCTTTTGAAATGTTTTCTCTTTGGGTCTATATCAAAAATATTTATTTTGTGTGTGAACGTGGAACTTTCTTTCTCGTCTCTCCTTTAGCTCTTGCACTGCTTTCTTATGATTTTAAAGATCAGAGGAGACAGAAGTTGTACACTTATTTGAGTCAACAGTTAATGCTGGACTGACACATTTTTCATACTTCTTTAATGTCATTTTGTGCTTCATACCTCTGATGTTCAGGGTTATGAACATAAAAACACGTAAACATCCTGAAAAACAGAGATACAAAACAAGTAATAGAAAATGATAGAGAGACATTGACTAACAATAACTTAATAAGAGTCGCGGTTAACGACGGCAAAAAAATACACAATGTTGTAATTAAGACACAAAGCCATTCTCTTATTCAAAGTTAAACTCCAGTTTAAACATCACGAGTTGCAAAGATGACTACGTACCACTTAGATTATTTTAAGAGGTACATTTAAGAGCCAAAAACAAATGATAAGTGCGTGTTTTTCGACAATGAAAAACTAGCAACAAAGTGCCTAGCAACAAAACAAATTGAAGTCAAATCTTGAAACAGTTGTTTGAAACACATTTCTGCATGTAGTATTAGTTCAGCACTGTATCGACCACACCTAGGAGAGAAAGTACTTCTAAAGAAACACTTTTATACCGTTGACCTTGATAATTGTGTATCAGATACGCATGCAAAAAACATGATGTGTTTTAAATGACTTTTGTGTGTGTAAAATGTATTAACTCTGTTTTCTTGTGGTGGGGGGGGACATTTCATGTGATGATGCCACACACAACACACAACAACCTAACGTTGTTAGGGCGTTCCATTAATGATTCAACAGTTTTACACCAATGAACTGGCTCAGAGTAAACGGATCACTGATCACAAGACCAGCAACTCGTTGGGCTTGTTTCGCTCGGAGCGGAAAGTGAAGGGTACAGCACTAGCAGAACCTACAACATTGCGTCACCTCTCTATGTACAGCTCAGTGCTAAACAAGCAATGGATGGGTCACACACACGCACGCACACACGCAGCTCAGTGTTAAACAAGCAAAGGTCGTCTCACTACAGGAAGTTAAATCGCCCGTATCAACAACCCTTAGATGCTAATAGGTCTAGGTTTGTTTTTAGGGTTGAATTTTAAGAAGCTGCTCAGTCCGACCTTTTGATTTGAATGCCTCTCAGAATAAGCGAGAGTAATTTCAAGTAAAGGGGAAACATGCGGTTGTATTGTAGTGAAGGAACTCCGGTATAAGGCTTAGTACACGCTTCAGGCTGTTTCTTATTCGGCAAGGCTATGACCTTTCCACTGCTGGGCTGACTCTGACTCTGTATACTATCTACCATGTCCATAACCATTAAGATTATACAGGATAAAGTCTAACAAAATATATTAGTAACATATTAGTGGTGTTGCATCCAATGGGAGTCTGGTAAGAAAAAAGGTTATCCAGCAGCTCGGCCTGTAACAGTCTTAATGTATGGTGATCACTGATGCAAGCTGGGAATAGTTACTCCCTACAGTTTATCATGCTGTTGGAAAATCCAGAGATGTTTGAATGAGATACAAGTACGTAACGTCAATAGAAAATGACAGCCATTACACTGTGAGTCATTGTATAGAGTACTGTACAGACTTGTTTGTTTTCTTTAGAGAGTTGACCTCTACTAGCATTGAATTTGTCCACAAGATTCAAGGACAATTGTCATGCCATTTCCTCCCTAGCATCTTGTTGTGATCTTCAATCACTTGAGATACCACCCCCCCCCCCCCCACACACACACACATACACGGAGAGAGACTCAGAAGTGTGACATATCATGAGGCTTTCGGTAGCGATTAGGGGCTGTAGCTAACGTCAGAGCTGTTTTTCACTACAGAGTGTGTGCTGCCTGGTTGCCTGGATGGCTGGATGGGTAGGATGTTTAATAATTGAAGACTCAGGGAGTGGGCCTGTCACACAGCCTTGTCTGGAATGTTTCCTATGCAATTAGACGGCGGGAGACATTTGAAGACGACCCACCAAAAAGTGACATGTGGAACTTAAAGGAAATTAGCTCTTCACACGAGTGAAATGTGAAGGTTACTTAGCAATGCTTAACTCAGAGATGTAGCTGTGTGAGTTTGTGTGTGTTTGACTGAGGCCCGGGTCTATGAAGACTGCTATTTTCTTTACTTTCAGCCGAGCTTCAGTCAAGGGAGATCACAGAGGGAATGAAAACTAATTTTGACTTGGGGCGTACAGAGAGAGAGAGAGACAGAGACTGAGAGCGAGAGAGAGAGAGGGAGAGGGGGAGAGGGAGAGAAAATCTGAAATGTGTCGAAATAATGAGATCTCTTGATGTTTTCTGGGAAGATATGGGATGATGCCGACAGATGTGCTCCTCGCATTTACAAAAGGACACAAACACACACGGACAGAAAATATACACCAACAGCCACACATACATTCCTATCCCCAGAACACACACTGTAGGCCAACAGCACAGTATTGCACATATGGGTACAATACAAATACTGAATACACATACATAAATCTACATGTACATTATACTGTGTAAACACACCTCATTCTGTCACAGACACACACTACTTTACATAGGCTAAACACAATACTAATCAATTAGTTTTGTTTATTGCAACGACCGAAAATCATGGAAAAAAACAAATCATGTTTTCTTTTGTCATAATTCCCAGGCTACTTGGCCCAAGTCAGAATGACCTTCCCTTCCCCAAGCCATTTCTCCTGCATCTTTTAACCTCCAGGCTGCAATGATGACAGCGTTATCTCCACAACATATCATAACTCACAGCCCAACAAGCAACACACATCCTCCTCTTCCAGGGTGGGACGGACGGACGGACGGACGGACAGACAGACAGACAGACCCCGGCCTGCAAGACATTGCACCATGTCATCTTTTATGGCGCAGAGAAAGTAGTGCCCAACACAGTCTAATTACAACATGCCTAGTCCATTCACCTCCAAGATAGACAGATGGACAGACTTGCGGGCGGATGGACGGACAGACCGACCAGAGGCCCAATAACAATGCGTGAAATATAGAGCCCTTCCTATATCTACAGTGGCTATGTTGTTATATGGTGGTCCGTGTCGTCTTCTTGTTGTTTTTCTAAAAGCTGCGAGGGAGAGAAAGCAGAGGGCCTACCCTCTTCGAAAAAAGTTATGGATCGAGCCAAAAAGGGTGCCATATATGAAGCAATAGAACCCTTTTTGGTACGCCACCCTGCAGCTCCCATTATGATGTTGTAGTTTAGCAGATGCTCTTATCCAGAGCATTTAGGGTTAAGTGCCTTGCTCAAGGGCACATCAACAGATGTTTCACCTAGTCTGCTCTGGGATTCGAACCAGTGACCTTTTGGTTTCTGGCACAACGTTCTTAACCACTAGGCTACCTGCCACTTCTCCCTCCCTACCTCGCCCTCTACCTCGCTCCCTCCCTCCCTACAGAAGGACTTATGAAGGTGAGTGTCTGCGTGACAGGCGGAGAATAAAAGAGACAAACCCAGGGATAAAAATTAAATCAAAAGTAGCTGTCTCGACCAGTAATTGCGCTGCTTTGCTGAGCATGCTATATATATATATATAAAGGTGATTTACTGTCCGCCTTGCCACCACAAATCAGGAGACCCTCGCGGAGAAACACTTGTGCTATGAAATTGTTTAATCTCATCAAGTTCTGCTTTCACAGCAGGCCATAAATCACAAAGTCTTTGTTATCATAGACCTCCATGAGCGCCTGTGAGGCAGGCAATGGATCGTGGGTATATATAATCTTGACTGAGCAAACAGCCGGGGTCTGAGGAGAGAGAGGAGCAGGGAGGGCTGAAATACTTTCCTACTAGCCGTGGAGGTGGCGCTTGTGGATTGTGCAGCTGGCAGACCACTGACTACACTACAGCCATGATGTGATGGATATCTCCTCTACACTGCATCCATTCCCAGCCAATTATTACTGCATAAATGTCTTGTCAACAAGAAAACTGACAATTAATGTAGTTAAAAATGCACTGGTGAACGCGTCTACAATCCAAAAAGGGAGGGTGACGCCCAGGCGAGCCAGTGCAGTGTTCCAGTATGTGAATTTACTGCTGGGTTTTAAACTCTGTCGTAAAGACACAGACACACAGACAGGCCAATACAACACAGGAGTCCCAGTACCAGACAGACTAGGGAGAAATGACCTGCAAAACAAAATGTCCGCCAACCTCTGACTCTCTTTCCTCTCTTTCATCAACGACACAGGAATGAGAAGGTTGAGCGAGGATGCAGAGAAATCGAGAAATCAAAGCAACACCTTTGCTGTTTTTAAAATGCAACAATATACACATTTACAAGTCCAAGAGTGCATGCAGGTGATCTAAATGCATTATTCAGGATGTACTTGGAGAGTATTTATTCAGCTTGGGGTCATTTATCAGACTGAATGTGGGGCGGGCGGAAGGCTGAGTTAGAAAGAATCCCAGACCTCAGTGCGGGGCTGCAGTGGAGATGAGCCCTAGCAGAGATTTATCTGTGTTTGGGCTCCTCAGCAGATAAATCAGCCGGTGTAATCACGCTGTGAGAGACCCAGCTGTGACCCCACGCTGAACTAATGACACGCAGGATATCTACAGTACACTACACCCCCGGCTTCCACTTCCTGGGTTAGGGGTTAACCTCCTGTTTCTCTTTGCCCTGTGTGTGGCAGCCTGAAAAGGCTAAAGGAAGAACATTCACCTACAGACGGGAAAGGGGAGAGAGAGATGGAGATGGAGATTGAGAGAGGGATAAAGAATGTGCGAAAGAAGGGAAAGAGAGAAATGTATTGAACAAGAGAGAAAGAGGGACAGTGAGGGAGAGAGAGAAAGTGAGAAGACAGAAAATGGAAAACAAGAGAAAGATGGGGTGATCGAGAAAACGAGAGGGAAAGAGGGATAGTGAGGAAGGGAAGGAAAGAGGATACCTAGTCAGTTGTACAACAATGCATTCAATCAAAATGTGTCTTCCGCATTGAAACCCAACAACCTCTGAATCAGAGCGGTGGAAGAGAAGGAAGAGAGAGTGTGAGAGAGAAAAAGAAAGTGAGAGATTCAGACAGAGAAAGAGACCTAAAGAGGAAACGGGGAAACACAGGACACTCCTCAAGTCTTTTTTCCCTGTTTACCTAACGGTCGAGGGCAGCCGTAGCAGTTGCGTTATAACAAACTATAATTTCTCCTCTGACACCAACAATAACAGTGTTATGAATGGTGATAGTTAATCAACAGTTGGTAGGTACTGCGTGATCCCGGAGTGGATAAATTTGCTATAGTCTTTATAGTTACCCTCTCTCTCGCCTTTCCTCTCTCTCTCTCTCTCTTCACTAGCCCATAGCAGAGGCGTTCTCTCCCTCCCTCCATCCCTAGCCAGGTTTAGCAGGAGTCTGATTTATCATGTATACTCTAGCAGCCTGTCGGCTGATTAAGCCAATGGAACTTTGTTTCACTCCGCTCTTTCTTTAATCTGTCTCTCACTGAGATAAATGTAATTGCCGTGCCAGCCCTCTCTTCTCTCTCTTTTCTCCTCTCTTTGCTTTTCTCTCTGTTTATCTCGTATGTCTGTCACACGTTGAGAGCGGAGCAGACACATCTGTTTCTATGCAGCAGAATAAGTGCAGTAGTCTACATCCCTGGTCAAAGTTAAAAGAGCGTGTGTGTGAGAGAGAGCGAGCGAAAGAGTGTGTGAGAGAGGGAGAGTGTGTGAAAGAGAGAGAAAGAAAGAAAGCGAGTGAGGATGTATGTGTGAGAGAGAGGGAGCGAGAGAGAGCAGGAGGGGGAGAGAGCGAGAGGAGAGAGAGAGCAAATGTGTTTTTCCTCTTTCACTTTATCCTTGACAACGTTCTTTCAAAATCCCTTTCCCTTCTCCAGCTGTACTTTGTTGTTAGCTAATAAATATGGAAGTATTTATGATCTGCGATCCCTTTTCTTTCCCTTTTAATGGCGACAGGTTTGTTGGTGAATTAAGAAGGGGTTTTATACACTAGGCCGAGGGCCAGTGTGAGGCCTGTGAATGTTTTTCTGTCTCTCGCCCCAGTCCCCTTAGCCCCAGCGCTAAATCACAGTCTTTGTCAGGCTGCGCTAAGCTAGTGTGCGTCATTGGGGAGTGCAGGAAGCACTGAGCATAATTCTGTCCATCAACATAATTTATTATATCGGTAGCTTTGTAATCTTGGCCCCATAAGTTATGGGGGCTGACAGAAAGGAATTTTGTTTGAAGGCAGAGTGTTCATCAGGATTTTGGCCCTGCATGCAGTCCCCTGCCCTTGTCTTCTCCAGTGGCATAGTGCTATTTTTTAAGTGAGGGAAATTTCCTCAAAGTTTGTACTGACAAAGATGTAGCCAATTTAATAGCCTATCATTATAGAATATGCATTACAAAATGCATCCTCCAATTGCAACGTCTGCCTATGGCCACATATAGGCTATTGTCTAAAGAAACAAATATATTTTGAATATCCTCAAACACCAAGTTAGGCACATTAAGCACAGGCTACCTCATTTCAAAACAGGCCCTCACTGTCAATCGTGAATGACGTTTTACAGGTGAAACGTCCAAATCGTTTCAATCAAAGCATGCATCCTGCTGAGTGGCGTGCTCTGTTCAGCTTCAGCTAACCATCCTAAACATGGCATTAGAAAGTGTTTTGGGTGGGTGGGTGGGTGGGTGACTGGGTGGGTTTGTGGGTGGGTGAGTGGGTGGGTGAGTGGGTGGGTGGGTGGGTGGGTGAGTGAGTGAGAGAGTGACAGAGCGAGAGAGAGAGATAAATAGAGAGAGAGAGAGAAACAGAGACTTACGCACAGAGAAAGAGAGAGAGAGAAAGCGCAAGTGAGCGAGCGAGAGGACATGACCTTGTTCACCATTTCAATTCTGGGTGAAATATGTGTCCCGGGGACAAGGGCATCCACTGCATCTGTTTTGCAGATAGTGCACTTGGCTCCTGGTCCATGCCATTGAATATAAATCAGGCTTGGCCAGGCATCTCAATGCTAGCCCTGACTCTGAGAGGGCAGTGAATCTTTAACATGGACCAGATTAAGGCTTCAGCACAACCATTCATCATCATGGAAGAGATGCAGGACACTATCCAAGGGCTTTATGGGTAATGTTGTTTCAATGGATCACATGGCTTGAGAGTTCCCACTGTATATGTCTAATTTTTATTTATATTTGATTGAGTTGTCAACTAACGTGAATACAATGTGAAAGTAACAAGCGTTTGAAGCACATCAAATCAAATGTTATTTGTCACATACACATGGTTAGCAGATGTTAATGCGAGTGTAGCGAAATACAGTGGCTAGTGATACATTTATTACATCCATTTTTCATTATTAAAGTGGCTAGAGATGGAGTCAGTATGTTGGCAGTAGCCACTCAATGTTAGTGATGGCTGTTTAACAGTCTGATGGCCTTGAGATAGAAGCTGTTTTTCAGTCTCTCGGTCCCAGCTTTGATGCACCTGTACTGACCTCGCCTTCTGAATGATAGTGGGGTGAACAGGCAGTGGCTCGGGTGGTTATTGTCCTTGATCATCTTTTTGGCCTTCCTGTGACATCGGGTGGTGTAGGTGTCCTGGAGAGCAGGTAGTTTTCTCCCGGTGATGCGTTGTGCAGACATCACTACCCTCTGGAGAGCCTTACGGGTGTGGGTGGAGCAGTTGCCGTACCAGGCGGTGATGCAGCCTGACAGGATGCTCTCGATTGTGGATCTGTAAAAGTTTGTGAGTTTTTTTGGTGACAAGCCAAATTTCTTCAGCCTCCTGAGGTCACCACGCTGTCTGTGTGGGTGGACCATTTCAGTTTGTCCGTTATGTGTACGCCGAGGAACTTAAAACTTTCCACCTTCTCCACTATTGTCCCGTCGATGTGGATGGGGGGGGGATGCTCCCTCTGCTGTTTCCTGAAGTCCACGATCATCTCCTTTGTTTTGTTGACATTGAGTGTGAGGTTATTTTCCTGACACCACACTCCGAGGGCCATCACCTCCTCCCTGTAGGCCGTCTCGTCATTGTTAGTAATCAAGCCTACCACTGTAGTGCCGTCTGCAAACTTGATGATTGAGTTGGAGGCGTGCATGGCCCCGCAGTCATGGGTGAACAGGGGGTACAGGAGGGGGCTGAGAGCGCACCCTTGTGGGGCTCCAGTGTTGAGGATCAGCGGGGTGGAGATGTTGTTACCTACCTCACCACCTGGGGGCTGCCCGTCAGGAAGTCCAGGACCCAGTTGCACAGGGCGGGATCGAGACCCAGGGTCTCAAGCTTAATGACAAGTTTGGAGGGTACTATGGTGTTAAATGCTGAGCTGTAATCGATGAACAGCATTATTACATAGGTATTCCTCTTGTCCAGATGGGTTAGGGCAGTGTGCAGAGTGATTGTGATTGCGTCGTGTGTGGACCTATTGGGGCGGTAAGCAAATTGGAGTGGGTCTAGGGTGTCAGGTAGGGTGGAGGTCCTTGACTAGTCTCTCAAAGCACTTCATGATGACGGAAGTGAGTGCTACGGGGCTACGAGTGCTACGGGGCGATAGTCATTTAGCTCAGTTACCTTCGCTTTCTTGGGAACAGGAACAATGGTGGTCCTCTTGAAGCATGTGGGAACAGCAGACTGGGATAAGGATTGATTGAATATGTCCAGCCAGCTGGTCTGCGCATGCTCTGAGGACGCGGCTGGGGCCAGCAGCCTTGCGAGGGTTAACACGTTTAATTGTTTTATTCAGGTTGGCTGCAGTGAAGGAGAGCCCACAGGTTTTGGTAGCCGTCTGTGTCAGTGGCACTGTGTTGTCCTCAAAGCGAGCAAAGAAGTTGTTTAAATTGTCGGGGAGAAAGACATCTTGGTCCGCGAAGGGGCTGGTTTTCCTTTTGTAGTTCGTGATTGACTGTAGACCCTGCCACATATCTCTCGTGTCTGAGCCTTTGAATTGCGACTCTACGTTATCTCTATACTGACACCTAGCTTGTTTGATTGCCTTGTAGAGAATAGCTACACTGGTTGTATTCGGTCATGTTTCCGGTCACCTTGCCCTGATTAAAAGCAGTGGTTCGCGCTTTAAGTTTTGCACAAATGCTGGCATCAATCCACAGTTTCTGGTTGGGGAAGGTTTTAACAGTTGCTGTGGGCACAACATCACTGATGCACTTGTTAATAAACTCGCTCACCGAATCAGCAAATTCATCAATGTTATTGTCCAATGCCATGCGGAACATATCCCAGTCCACATGATTGAAGCAATCTTGAAGCGTGGAATCCGATTGTTCGGACCAGTGTTGAACAGACCTGCCATTGGATTTAGGTAAAAAAGTGGGTGAAAAAAAAGAAATAATTCCAATTATGTTGATGACTTTTTAAAATCCAATCTGTTTTCCACTTTGATTCAATGTCATCACATTTACATTTTTTGTTGAAATTACGTGGAAACAACTTTGATTCAACCAGTTTGTGCCCAGTGGGTCGAGACATGCATGGCTTATTATATAGCAGAACTGAGTTTAATGATCAAGCAAAGACTCAGCAATACATCTGCATGTAACACACTCGGACAGCATTTTATACTACTGTTTATACATACCTCTGTGACATACCTCTGTGACATACCACTGTGACATACCTCTGTGACATACCTCTGTGACATACCTCTGTGACATACCACTGTGACATACCTCTGTGACATACCTCTGTGACATACCACTGTGACATACCACTGTGACATACCTCTGTGACACACTTCTGTGACACACCTCTGTGACACACCTCTGTGACAAACCTCTGTGACATACCTCTGTGACATACCTCTGTGACATACCTCTGTGACATACCTCTGTGACATACCTCTGTGACATACTACTGCTTATAATAACTTATCTTACACTACAGGAGTAAGATAAACAGTGTTAAATTATTAACACAAAGCACATTATGTTTGCTATTACATAAAAAGATTAGGAAGGAATAATAATTCCATGCACAGTGAGTAAAGTTGATACTGTGGTAACAGCATTCCTAACATACGTTTTCTTACACAAACAAATATGGTAGAGACTAATACTTGTGCGCCATGATACTTTAAACATATGCAACAAATTATTACATTGTACATGTAAACAGAAATTGCAGTCTACTATCCCAGCTTGCCAGTGTCCAAAATCCCAAATCCAAGTTCCATCTCTGCATGTAAATAGTACAAACAGCTATGTCATGATTCTTCAAACTGATATAAGATCAATTAAATCAAACCTTCCACTGTACCTCAGTACTAAGTGGAAACAGTATCAGCTGTTATGTGTCAGGAACAAAAAGAGACACCCAAACCCAGCTTGTCAAGTAGACCTTTATGCATGCATGTCCTCTAAAGGCTGTGGATGTTTCTCAAAATGGCAGCCTATTCCCTATATGGCGCTTGGTCAAAAGTAGTGCACTATATAGGGAATAGGGTGCCATTTGGGACATATTCCTAGGGGCCTCCTCTCCTCTGTGGGCTGGACCTACCTACCAAAGGCACCACACGGTTTACGAGAGGCTCACACTCTGTATACGACTGTGTTTAGCATAAAATAAAATGGAGCACTGTGAACACCCAACAATGGACCGTATCTCCCTGTAGCTCCTTTTCAACGGGCTGAATTTGCATATCAAGCCACTGCTAGCCTGATATGTAAACGATGCGCTCTGTCAGATGCAGCCGCTGACTGTCGTAGCTGGGGAGAGCTCTTCATTTCACGCTCCCCAAAGAGGGGTAGTTTGGCGTTAGACAAAGGGAGAGAGGTCTGAAAGAGACATCTCATGTCATAGCCCACCAGAGATAATGGAATTGTTACACATCCTTGATCACACAGACGCTCACACGCACTCACCGTCTCTCCCTCTCGTTCGCTCTCTCTCTCAAACACAAACACACCGCACACACACACATTCCCGTACACTTGAGTACGATAGCTCGCTTTCTTTTTCGGGGGTTTCATCTCAGTGTGTTTTTCTTTATCTAGGCACTTCAATTTGCAGCCTAGCTGGAAGGCAGCTCCTCCTGCTATGTTAATTGCAGGGTAGTTAAGCACTAAAAGATTAACATAAAACCCTTTGGAAACAAGCTAATAGTTTATGATAATTGGTGCATGGCCTTTGTCTGTCTATCATTACATTGCCTCTAGCATTAATGTTATCAAGAGACTGTAAAATATCATTTAAACAAGTGAACTTGTAGATAATTGATACCAGTGACTGTATTATTCAGTTGAGCTACACTGGCAGCATTAACAATCCAGCCCACTAAGCTATAATTACAGTATTTGATTTTATTAACCTATTCATTACGCTGTGCAAATGATGACTCAGAAGTCTGCACAGAAGATATACTGTCAACCATAGCAATTAGACGCTTGCTTCCTCTCCCTTTATTTCCCTCACTTCCTCTCTCTCCCTCTCTCTGCAGCCAGATGTATTAGAGACTGGTGACAGTGTTTCAATTAGCAGGTAGCTACATCGTTAGCATGCCATTACCACCCAGAGAAGAATGCCAGACAGGCAGAAAGACTCATACCGAGACAGGGAAAGTGCTGAGTTGCCACATTGAAATAAATGCATCTACTGTCTTTGTATCTGTGTCATTTAGCCGTGAACAGGCGACTGAGACAGGGTTTAAACTGGGTTTGAGCTCCTAGCTGAGATGAAAGAGTCTGTATCTATAGAAGCGGGAAAAATATCACCTTCTAATAATCCCAGTCAGACAAGCGTATTGGAGGCTGGCCGGGTAGGTGTGTAAAATGCATTGTCTCCTTTTACAGAGAACTATTGGGACATATAAGCTGACTGCCTGTCTGGCATTCTTCTCTGGGTGGTAATGGCATGCTAACGATGTAGCTAGCTGCTAATTGAAACACTGTCACCAGTCTCTAATACATCTGGCTGCAGAGAGCGGGAGAGAGAGATAAACACGACTGTTGCAAAGTAAGCAGAACAAGACTAGGGTTTGTTTCTCTACCTTCCCTTTATTTATTTTATCAGTCACCATTGAGACCAGTGTCTTTTTTACAAGGACACCCTGCATATAACATTTCATAAAATATATAAAAAATGAAATACAATATATATTGCATGTAAATACAACACATTTTGCACAGACAAACATAAATATACACACTATACACAAAACTAAAACAAACACCTTCTTAATTATTCAAATCCTCTGTCCGCTGCCTGAACTGCCACATCTATTCTAAATGTATTGAGGAGATCGTTCCAGAAATATGGAGCAAGAAAACTAAAGGCTGACTGACTTAACTCCAGAGTTAACCAACCCTGTGAACAGGTTTGATAATTTGTCATTTTAAGTAAACTTGTGGAGCAGGGCTTTGAAAACGAAAAGAGCGTAATGATGTGATCTACACGACTTCAAAGAGGTCCAGCCAACCTTCTGGTAAAGAACACAGTGATGATGTACGATGACTGAACAACATCACACAGATCACTCAACGTTTCAACGTTTTATTGGCACATGCACAGGACACAGCAGGTGTAAAAACAGTACAGTGAAATGTTTCACTTGCAAGCTCTATCCCAACAATGCAGAAGAAAGTTAATAATATAGGTAGGAAAAAAAACACATGAAATACCAGAGAGAAAAATTGTCTGACTATACAGTGTCTACTGTTTGGCTGATTTCCATCTGCAGACCCTGAATATTCAGATCTCCACAATTAAAGGGTCTTGAGCTGAGAGGGAGATCCATGTAAGTGGATGATGAGTAAGCAGCCAACCTCCCTTCATCATGCTTTCATCAGAGTGTTGTCAGAGTCTTACCAGGTGGCGTGAGTAAATTGAAACCCAATTGGGTCTGACTGAGTAAACTGTCCCAGCTCTAATAAATTGGAGGTTGGCGTGACAGACAGTCGCTGAGGTAAACGTATTAACTTACACGACAGGCCCCTGTGTTTTTATCACAGTGGTGAAAACACACTCTCTCACGCTTTCTGCATTTAGAAGATTGGAATGCAGCGTTACGATGAAGGTGGGTGGTTTTACTGTTTGTTTCTACTCAGAAAGATGAACCGCTCGGAGGTGTGTAATATCTTCTATTGGAGAAAAAACACACGTTTCACACACACGTTTCACACACACACACACACACACACACACACACACACACACACACACACACACACACACACACACACACACACACACACACACACACACACACACACACACACACACACACACACACACACACACACACACACACACACACACACACACACACACCACCCTGGTTCCTGATCTTCAAAAGTATCACAGTCTGTACATGTACATGTAACCAACAAAAAAGTGTAAGCATCCTCCAAGCCAGAGTCCCTTCACGCTTGCTTTTGTAAAAATAACCAAATACCTCTTGTAAATATTTATCTTGTGTGAGTGTCTCTGTGTGTGGTAGGGGCCAGTGGGGCCAGCGGCGGGACCTTCACTGGCTTCTTATCTGTAGCGTGACATGACAATCTGTAACGGAGGAGCATCTGGAGCTCCTCTTCAAACACTTATCTTCTCCAGACAAACATTCCCCAGAACACACCAGAGCAGACCACCAAGATGGCCGCCGACCCCTGATCCCAGCGCAGGCCGTGCGGCCTAAAAGTGGTCTATCAAAGCCATAGTGTTTACTCTGAGTAGCGCCACTGAGGAGCGTGGTGACAGTTGGGCCTAACAGTGTGACATTACTGTGACACAAAGCATCTGCTAGAGAAGAGGAGTTGTTCTCCTCTCTGCTAATCGGACTGAGGGTTAATGACAGTGTACTCACAGCAAGCGGACGCCATCGCTCTTAGCCTCGTGACGGAAAAACAGAACTGTTAAGACGAAGGATAAACACCCATCAATCACCGAGTGTTTGGAAGAATGTATTTGACATCAATCTTCAGATAAATACCACAACTCATTACAGGTCTTCCAGAGGTCAGACTGAATGAGAACGTATAACAACGGAAGTTGAGAGACTGATAATACAATGCATCAATTGTAAAGAGCATCTTGAGGAATTATCAACAAGCAAATGTACAAGAATAAATCCGATAATTGGTACATTTATCCAGCTCAAAATCAGGCATATCCTGTACTGTGTAACAAAAATCAGCAGTGTTAGGTAGCTGTGTGTTTTGTTGTGTCTTGAGCTAGAGGCCGGGCCCCCTGCCTTCAGAAGATGTATAGAAGGCTTCTAGTAACTCCCCTCTCAGGGGCCCATACACACGGCCTGTGCTTCACTTCAAAGAGAGGGCACAAGGGCAGCATATTCCCCCCAACACCCCCCCCCCATGCAGCTCACAGCTGACTCCTCTGTGTGTGTCTAAATCATACTCTCTCTGTCCTTTCAATTTCGCTCTCTCGCTTTCCTGATATGAAAGCAGAACAAACACAGTAAGGAACACTGATTCATTTCAGTCAATCACCTGTGCGACATGAGGGAAAGCTGCATGGGGACCTCTTAACACCTGGCAACACACTGAGCGATTAGTCACAACAACAGAGAAACAGAGTGGGAGAAAGAAAGATGGAGGGAGATGGAGAGAGTGAAAAAGATGGAGAGGAAGAGAGAGAGGGTATGAAAGATGAAAACATGGTGGGAGAGAAATGCAGTAAGAGAGAGAGAGAGAGATGAAGTAATAGAAAGAGAGAGACTCATGGCTGTCAGGCCCAGGGGGGGTCTGGCCTTTACAAAGCCCTTCTTTTTGGATCTCTTCATCCAGATGAAGGGACAGAGAGAGAGAGAGAGAGAGTGAACGGTGCTAGCCGGGGATTATGCAGGACAATTACGCTTTCTACCCCAAACCTCCTGAACAGAGCGGCTTTTAGGAGAGCCCTGATCACTTCCAATTAACGCACATTTCCTGACATCGTGTAATAGTGCAAGTAATGCTCTTAAATACTCCAGTCATCTCCCTCATTCCCTCCCCTCTCTCTTTCTCTCACTCGCTCTGCCTCCCCTCTCTCTTTCTCTCACTCGCTCTGCCTCCCCTCTCTCTTTCTCTCACTCGCTCTGCCTCCCCTCTCTCTTTCTCTCACTCGCTCTGCCTCCCCTCTCTCTTTCTCTCACTCGCTCTGCCTCCCCTCTCTCTTTCTCTCACTCGCTCTGCCTACCCTCTCTCTTTCTCTCACTCGCTCTGCCTCCCCTCTCTCTTTCTCTCACTCGCTCTGCCTCCTGTGTCTCTGCCCCCCTTTCTTCCTTCCTCTCTCTCCCTCCCTCCATCCCTCGCTCCTCCTGCCATCCCTCCCTCCCCTCTCTCTCCCTCCCTCCATCCCTCGCTCCTCCTGCCATCCCTCCCTCCCCTCTCTCTCCCTCTCTCCATCCCTCGCTCCTCCTGCCATCCCTCCCTCCCCTCTCTCTCCCTCCCTCCATCCCTCGCTCCTCCTGCCATCCCTTCCTCCCCTCTCTCTCCCTCCCTCCATCCCTCGTTCATCCTGCCATCCCTCCCTCCCCTCTCTCTCCCTCCCTCCATCCCTCGCTCCTCCTGCCATCCCTCCCTCCCCTCTCTCTCCCTCTCTCCATCCCTCGCTCCTCCTGCCATCCCCCCTCCCCTCTCTCTCCCTCTCCATCCCTCGGTCCTCCTGCCATCCCTCCCTCCCCTCTCTCTCCCTCTCTCCATCCCTCGCTCCTCCTGCCATCCCTCCCTCCCCTCTCTCTCCCTCCCTCCATCCCTCGCTCCTCCTGCCATCCCTCCCTCCCCTCTCTCTCCCTCCCTCCATCCCTCGCTCCTCCTGCCATCCCTCCCTCCCCTCTCTCTCGCTCCCCTAACTGCCCCTAGCCGTATTTGAGCCTCCCATTTTACTTAGAGGCTGCAGGCTATATAGTGTTCGCTGACAATCCCAAATGGGTCTGAACTGCAACTTGTTGTTAGGCTGCCAAATAACCCATTTACCAGCAGCTGCTCGACAAGGAGGTTATTTGGAGCAATTGAATTGAATGCTGCTTTTGTGTCATCGGAGCGTTGAATTAGTGTTGTTTGTTTGTTTGTGTTGTGGAGGCCTTAGGGATCGCAGTGAATGTCAATGATTTGAAGAGGGGCACTTTTGGCCTGGCAATCAACAGGAAAGCCAACAGTGTGGGAGAGCCTAAATAGTATTTATCAAAACAGAGACATTGTAAACACATGTATTATCAACCATCTGGAGAGTCTGCCTTTCACATTACTCTGGCCCGAGGATACACTACATGACCAAAAGTATGTGGACACCTGCTCGTCGAACATCTCATTCCAAAATCATGGGCATTAATATGGAGTTGGTCCTCCATTTGCTGCTATAACAGCCTCCATTCTTCTGTGAAGGCTTTACACTAGATGTTGCAATAAGAGTGATAAATAGCTCACAAAATAGCTACACGGACAGAGTTTACCTTGTATCTTTATTGACCTTTTTATTTCAATATTTGCACTCTCTATGCACACTCACGTGGCCCTACACACTCACACACACAGTTACTCCATCATCTGCTCAATCACACATAATATGCACATATATTTATATTGACTCTACACACCCGCTCACATGCAAACTGCTGCTACTCTGTGGCCTAGTCCCCTGTACATATCTACCTCCATCACTCTAGTATCGCTGGACACATTTGGTATTGGAACAGACTTTTGAAAAATTTCCTGTATATAGTATGCTTGCTTACTTACTTACTGCATTGTGTATTTCATATTTCCTATTCTTATTTCTGGTGTTTTTTCTAGTAATACATTGTTATTGATTATTGCATTGTTGGGTTTTTGAGTTTTGCGAGAAAGGCATTTCACTGTACTTGTGCATGTGACATTAAAACTTGAAACATTGTTGCGGGGACTGTATTTCATTCAGTCACCAGAGCAGTAGTGAGGCCGGGCAATGATGTTGGGTGATAAGGCCTGGCTCGCGGTTGGTGTTCCAATTCATCCCAAAGGTGTTTGATGGGGTTGAGGTCAGGGCTCTGTGCAGGCCAGTCAAGTTTTTCCACACCGATCTTGACAAACCATTTCTGTATGGACCTCGCTTTGTGCACAGGGGCATTGTCAAGCTGAAACATGAAAGAGCCTTCCCCAAACTGTTGCCAGAAAGTTGGAAGCACAGAATTGTCTAGAATGTCACTGTATGCCGTAGCGTTAAGATTTCCTTTCACTAGAAGTAAGGGGCCTAGCTTGATCCATGAAAAACAGCCCCAGACCATTATTCCTCCTCCACTAAACTTTACAGTTGGCACTATGCAATGGAGCAGGTAGCGTTTTCCTGGCATCCGCCAAACCCATATTTATCCGTTGGACTGCCAGATGGTGAAGCGTGATTCATCACTCCAGAGAATGTGTTTCCACTGCTCCCGAGTTCAATGGTGGTGAGCTTTACACCACTTCAGCCGATGCTTGGCATTGCGCATGATGATCTTAGGTTTGTGTGCTGCTGCCCGGCCATGGAAACCCATTTCATGAAGCTCCAGATGAACAGTTCTTGTTCTGACGTTGCTTCCAAAGGGAGTTTGGAACTCGGTTGTGATTGTTTGGCGTCAGCCAATGGTGACAGCTAGTCTTACTGGGGTCCGACATACAACTTGACCATTATGACTGGACAATAATCAAGATGAGATAAAACTAGAACCTGCAGGACTTGCTTTGTAGAGTGTGGTGTCAAAAAAGTAGAACATCTCTTCATTACGGCCAGACCTCTCCCCGTCTTTACAACCATTGAATCTATATGTTTTGACCATGTGTCACGATCGTCTGAAGAAGTGGACCAAAGCGCAGCGTGGTGAGCGTACATTTCTCTTTATTTGAATGAATGTCGCCAACAAAGCAAGAAACAAAGAAACGACCGTGAAGCTTACAAGGGCTATAGTGCCGTAAACAAAGACAACTTCCCACAATAACATAGAATGCCCACCCAAATCCCACCCATACCAACCCAAATAGAGACATAAAAAGGCTCTCTAAGGTCAGGGCGTGACACCATGACAGTTTACAATCTAAGGTAACACAGTGTTGCAACCGAGGACAGACGATTTTTACAAGCTACGCGTGTATATATTTTTATTTGTATTTATTTCTGTTATTTTATTTTACCCAATTTGGAATTATGGTACTGTTTTCGCTATATGTGAGAGGTAATCATCATTGCATTGACATGGCTCTTTGTGTGTGTTAATAGGGTTTGCTAGTCATTAGCTCTCAAACTGTAACTGAACATAGTGAAGCCAACAACTAAGGAGCGCTGACGCTTTTCATTAAGCGCCCAGGGAACAGGGTATCTGGCACGGATGTTACACATGCTGCCCTCAAAGACACCTAATAAAAAAGTTCACACAAGCGCGTACACACACACACACACACGGAACCCTTTATATGTGTCTGTCATTATCGGGTCTGATAATGTCCCACCCCTCCACCTCTTTTGGCTCTGCCCTCCATCTTTCTCTTCTAATCACATTATGTGTGTTTGATCCCCTGCTTCCCTTTGTACACCGCACGTCATCACTTTATTTTCATCTAATTGCCTGAGAGAGACACCCCTTTGATACCGCCTGCATGCCAACCCCAACCGCTATCAGGGACTAGTCACATGTCTGAATGCTCTTCTCTGAGGAGGAGAAGGAGGATAGGGTAGAAGCCCTGGGTATGGCACACCTGCAGAAGACAAACCCGTTTCTCTGCAGAGATATGACGTATCGATCACCACCTGGAAGGATATCAGCACGTGTGTCAGCGGAATAGAGAAGAGGAGGTGGGGGGTTGTAGAGGGGTGAGTGACAGGGGTAGTGACAGGGGTAGTGACAGAGGTAGAAAAGGCTTGTGGGTGCTCCCTCCTGGGCCTTTATGGTCCGCCACTGGAGATAGTCTGAGGCTGAAGGCTGTAAAGGGGGGTGGCCTATTCCTTCTCATCTCCATCCCTCCCTTTCTACTTCTCTACTCTGTCACTCAGGTGTGTGTGTGTGTGTGTGTGCTTCATCGGCTGACAATGCCACATGTTTGTAATCACATCCCTGTGCTATATCTCCCGGCACTGCTCAGTCCTTGATGAAAACGATCTGTTTATATTATAGCTGTGACTTCAGCAACATATACTCTCTCTAGGACCCTCAAAAGCCCGATGACACAATACAAAGCAATCGTAGGCATTGGCAAAAGCAGGGACATTTGATACAGACAGTTGGAAGTTGTACATTAGAAGTTCACCATAGAAATGCAATCCCACTTCTAAACCCTCCTTTCCTTTTTATGCACACAGCATGAATAGAAATAGAACTGTTTATTTCTCCTGCTGTATTCTGTATCTGCCAGATGTTTCTAAATGCCATGTTGTGTGTGGTTCAGAGGAGGTTGTGTGCCTGTGTCATGTTGGGCTTGTTCACAGTCAATGTTTAACCTTTTCAATGTGAAGTCTCTTGGACCTACAGTGCCCACTGTACTGCCACACACTTCCTGTGTCCCAAATGGCACCCTAGTCCCTATGGCCCATAGGGCTCTGGTCAAAAGTAGTGCCTTATAAAGGGAATATGGCGCCATTTGGGATTCACACACTACTCTGTGTAGCTCTACCAGACCTTACAAGACCTTCAAGTTGTCACAGTGGGGGGAAAGACTGGTTGAAATGTTGTAATTACGGCCATAATTGGCCTGTTTTTCCCAATGGGGTTGTTCTATATAAAGATGGCAAATAAAAATGACAGGCCCCATTCTCATGGATTTTCATAGTTTGTATTTCGTATTTATAGATCACATATAGAGGATAATATTCTGTATGGTCCAGAGTAACAAAATGTTGCTACAACGTCATACCCAAGATCTGGCCACGGTCCTTTAGCTGGCCATGGTTGACCTGTGTGATGGGCTGATGGCTGTCTTGTGTTAGTGTTTACTAGTGTGTATGGATAAGACCTGATGGATGGAGTGGCAGGGACACAGAGAGGTCTCACCATGACAGAATCTAATCAGGAGTTGCCCTAATATATTACAACTGACTAAAGCACTATCTCTGCTCAGATGTCTAGCATACAACATTACAATAACCAGAGAGAAATAGAGAGCGAGAGAACCACACTCTCTCTCTCTGAACTAGACAACTTCCATCTCTTAGTTAAAAAATATGCCAGAGAGATAGGGAGAGAGAGAGAGAAAGAGAACGAGAGAAAGAGGCGGCAAGAGTAAGAAAGAGAGAGAAGACAGAGAGAAAGAGGGAGAGGGATAACAGAGAGAGCTGTAGAAAGATAAATGAGCGCTCCATGGAGCTCTGAGGGGAAACAGATCCCTTATCAGGCGTTGCTACTATTTACTGACATTAAGAATGATAATATCCATCAGCGCCCTGTCAGCAACCCAAGTGGGCCCGCCACGAGAACAAAGGCACCACTGTCTCCCCGACGATACGCTTACAAGGACATGCTGATGTACCTGCCATTCAGGTGCAAAACGTGTCATCACCACACGCCCGATCAGGCCTCTCGGTTCCGCCCTGGCGCTGAGTAGAAGTGCCCATCGGCAACCACAAACCGTTCTTTATATCCCTTCTCCCCCTCGTTCTCATGGCGACACCCATGGCAACAACAAACCTCAAATCTGGCGAGTTAATGAGCTAGAAATCATTGCCGTGCTACACAAGTAAAAAGAGAAAACATCAACATGTGTACATTCCACTTCCAACTCTCTAACTGAAATATGGCTACGGCCCGGTAACAGATTTCAGTAGCTTTAGCGATGCCGCGCTAGAGGGAGGAAAAGACAGACAACAAGGACAACAACAGCAATGTCAGGGAGGCATATGTGTAATTACTTTTGGCCATCTCTCAAAGCTCCCTTTCTCCGGAGAGAGATGTGTGACAATATATGACAAGAAAGCCAACAGGCTCCCTATAGACTGTAATAGGATCCATCATCACTGGAGAAGGCACACCTGTCTGGCACACAGAACAACGCAATGCCACCATGCCTATTTATTAGGTGCCAGAAAAGTTTATGTTTGTTCCGATGACAGTGACAGCGACTTGATCCTCCTTTTCATTATTTGGAAATCTCAAGCTTTTTGGGGGAAAGGAGGGAGGAAGGAAGGGAGAGAGGGTTTGAGGGGAGGAGGAAAAGACTGACTCAATTTTTTATTTTTTGACACGGTGCACAGTGAGTTCCCTTTCTTCCTGATAGCTGTCTGCCAAAGGAGTCAGATGACATATAACAAAGACTGTCTGTCACTCGCCAGGAGGACGGATTCATAAATGTTATATTTATTTATTTTTGAGGTTTTTTGATGTTGATTCTGCCCCACAAACAGATCCTTTCTTAAGACACTTCAAGTCCGGTTTTCATTTCAAACTACTGTATATCTGCGGTGGATATGAAACTATGCAGAATGCTAGAAGATGCATTTAATTATATACAATATCTTGATATCTTTTTCTATCATTTAGTATGAATATTTATTAGGATCCCCATTAGCTGCTGCCAGCTACTCTTCCTGGGTCCAAACAGGAACAAAACTATACCACATAAAGAAACAACATCATAAATAAAACAATACATCATAATGAAACAATACATCATAATGAAACAGTCTACATCATAAATAAAACAATACATCATAATGAAACAATACATCATAATGAAACAGTCTACAGCATAAATAAAACAATACATCATAATGAAACAGTCCATACATCATAATGAAACAGTCTACATCATAAATAAAACAATACATCATAATGAAACAATACATCATAATGAAACAGTCTACATCATAAATAAAACAATACATCATAATGAAACAGTCCACATCATAATGAAACAGTCTACATCATAAATAAAACAATACATCATAATGAAACAATACATCATAATGAAACAGTCTACATCATAAATAAAACAATACATCATAATGGAACAATACATCATAATTAAACAGTCCACATCATAAATAAAACAATACATTATAATGAAACAATACATCATAATGAAACAGTCCACATCATAAATAAAACAATACATCATAATGAAACAGTCCACATCATAAATAAAACAATACATCATAATAAAACAATACATCATAATGAAACAGTCTACATCATAATGGAACAATACATCATAATGAAACAGTCCACATCATAAATAAAACAATACATCATAATAAAACAATACATCATAATGAAACAATACATCATAATGAAACAGTCCACATCATAAATAAAACAATACATCATAATGAAACAATACATCATGATGAAACAATACATCATAATGAAACAGTCCACATCATAAATAAAACAATACATCATAATGAAACAATACATCATGATGAAACAGTCTACAGCATAAATAAAACAATACATCATAATAAAACAATACATCATAATGAAACAGTCTACATCATAATGGAACAATACATCATAATGAAACAGTCCATACATCATAATGAAACAGTCTACATCATAATGAAACAATACATCATAATGAAACAATACATCATAATGAAACAATACATCATAATGGAACAATACATCATAAATAAAACAGTCTATATCATAATGAAACAATACATCATAATGAAACAATACATCATAATGAAACAATACATCATAATGAAACAATACATCATAATGAAACAGTCCACATCATAAATAAAACAATACATCATAATGAAACAGTCTACATCATAAATACAACAATACATCATAATGAAACAGTCTACATCATAATGAAACAATACATCATAATGAAACAGTCCATACATCATAATGAAACAATACATCATAATGAAACAGTCTACATCATAAATAAAACAATACATCATAATGAAACAGTCTCCACATAATGAAACAATACATCATAATGAAACAATACATCATAATGAAACAATACATCATAATGAAACAGTCTACATCATAATGAAACAATACATAATGAAACAGTCTACATCATAAATAAAACAATACATCATAATGAAACAATACATCATAATGAAACAGTCTACATCATAAATAAAACAATACATCATAATGAAACAGTCTACATCATAATGAAACAATACATCATAATGAAACAATACATCATAATGGAACAATACATCATAAATAAAACAGTCTACATCATAATGAAACAATACATCATAATGAAACAATACATCATAATGAAACTATACATCATAATGAAACAATACATCATAATGAAACAATACATCATAATGAAACAATACATCATAATGAAACAATACATCATAATGAAACAATACATCATAATGAAACAGTCTACATCATAAATGAAACAGTCTACATCATAAATGAAACAATACATCATAATGAAACAATACATCATAATGAAACAATACATCATAATGAAACAATACATCATAATAAAACAATACATCATAATGAAACAATACATCATAATGAAACAGTCCACATCATAAATGAAACAATACATCATAATGAAACAATACATCATAATGAAACAATACATCATAATGAAACAATACATCATAATGAAACAATACATCATAATGAAACAGTCCACATCATAAATGAAACAATACATCATAATGAAACAATACATCATAATGAAACAATACATCATAATGAAACAATACATCATAATGAAACAGTCCACATCATAAATGAAACAATACATCATAATGAAACAATACATCATAATGAAACAATACATCATAATGAAACAATACATCATAATGAAACAAGACATCATAATGAAACTATACATCATAATGAAACTATACATCATAATGAAACAATACATCATAATGAAACAATACATCATAATGAAACAATACATCATAATGAAACAGTCTACATCATAAATGAAACAGTCTACATCATAAATGAAACAATACATCATAATGAAACAATACATCATAATGAAACAATACATCATAATGAAACAATACATCATAATAAAACAATACATCATAATGAAACAATACATCATAATGAAACAGTCCACATCATAAATGAAACAATACATCATAATGAAACAATACATCATAATGAAACAATACATCATAATGAAACAATACATCATAATGAAACAATACATCATAATGAAACAGTCCACATCATAAATGAAACAATACATCATAATGAAACAATACATCATAATGAAACAATACATCATAATGAAACAATACATCATAATGAAACAGTCCACATCATAAATGAAACAATACATCATAATGAAACAATACATCATAATGAAACAATACATCATAATGAAACAATACATCATAATGAAACAGTCCACATCATAAATGAAACAATACATCATAATGAAACAATACATCATAATGAAACAGTCCACATCATAAATGAAACAATACATCATAATGAAACAATACATCATAATGAAACAATACATCATAATGAAACAAGACATCATAATGAAACTATACATCATAATGAAACTATACATCATAATGAAACAATACATCATAATGAAACAATACATCATAATGAAACAATACATCATAATGAAACAGTCTACATCATAAATAAAACAATACATCATAATGAAACAGTCCACATCATAAATAAAACAATACATCATAATAAAACAATACATCATAATGAAACAGTCTACATCATAAATAAAACAATACATCATAATGAAACAGTCTACATCATAAACAAAACCGTCTACATCATAATAAAACGGTCTACATCATAAATAAATGTCTAAAATGATAAAACATTGTGCATTATAAATGTACATTGCTCCAATATTAAAATATTACAGTGTGTGTGTGTATAGAGTGTGTTTGTTATTGTGTGTGTGTGTGCATCTTCACACTTCGTGTTGTTCCGTGAGGTGTTGTTTTATCAGTTTTTTTTATCTGATTTTACTGCTAGCTTGAGTTACCTGAGGTGGCAGAGAGTTCCATGTAGTCATGGCTCTATTTAATACTGTGCGTTTCCCAGCCTCTGTTCTGGACCTGGGGACTGTGAATGGTAGATGAGATTGGGTCTAGTCATGTCATGGATGGTGGTGTAGATGAGGCTGGGTCTACTCAGGTTATGCTAGAGGATGAGGAGAGTATAGTGGGGAAGGGTACGCGACTAGGGGCGGTGGAGGAGGGTGTCAAGCGGAAGAGGAAAAAGGGGGAGAAGAACGGAGGTGGGAGGAGAGAGGCTGGTGTGGACTAAGGCACTAAGGAACCTTTGCCTGGTGCTGGGGGGGAGGCCCCAACTAGAGAGAAAGGGCAGGTGGTCAGGATGGGAGATGGAGATGAGGAAGGTGAGTCTGAGGAAGAGGACTAAAGGGAAAAAGTTTCATCTTGAAGCTTTTTTTTTGCGATCGGGGAAAGTTTGGAAGATCAGTACAACACACTATGAAAAATGAGGGGCATGGTGTCCTCTCACACAGGAAACGTTTTAGGCTGAGGAAGTGGGTCACAACCGTGCGTAAAGGTCTACCTTCAAATGCTTTTTAGATGAATTGTTCTTTTCTGGCACTGGGGCTTTTTGGGCTTTGCTATTGGTCTCTGTCTTTGCTGGCCTTTTCCCCACTTCTTATGGAGCCTCTTGAGGTCGGTTATTGTTTCTGCAGGAGACGCATAGTGATGTGGTGAATGAAGTCGATTGGGGGCTCTGGTGGAAAGGGGCAAGTGTGCTGAGCCATGGAACAAATGTTAGTGCAGGGGTGGCAGTCCTCTTTGCAGATGTACCTCGGGCCGTGCACCGGGGGTCAATGGAGTTTTATACAAAATTTGGGGGAATAACTGGACTGGACTTCTTTCGCGTTTTGCGTGAGTGCGTCGTGGCAGGAGAGTTGCCGATGAGCTGCCGTCAAGTGGCTCTGACTCTCCTGCCCTAAATAGGGGATTTGTGTGAACTTAAGAACTGGAGGCCTGTGGCATTGCTCTGTGCAGACTACAAGATATGTGCCAAGGTCCTCCCTAACAGACTGAGGTCCCATCTGGACTCTATAGTACACAAGGACCAGACATATTGTGTCCTGGGATGCTCAATCACGGACAACTTGTTCTTAGTCAGGGACATGTTGAACTTTTCGAGAGTTTCTAATGTGAACTTTGGACTGGTCTCTTTAGACCAAGAGCAGGCTTTTGATAGAGTAGACCATGAGTATCTGTTCAATGTGATGTCTGGGTTTGGGTCTGGTGAAAGGTTTTTGGCTTGTCTGAAGATATTGTATGCTGAGGCGTCATGTATGGTCAAGGTGGGAGGGTGGCTCAGTAGGCCAGAGGATGCCCAATAGAGGATGCCCTCTATCGTGGCAGTTACATACATTAGCCATTGAGCCTTTTTTGGGCCTCCTACACAGGAGACTGCAGGGAGTGTGCTGGACCGGCATGCGGGTGTTGACAGGCATAGCAGTGTATGCGTATGCAGATTACGTTTCTGTGAAGGGCAGGATATGCAAGCACTAGAGACTCATCTGAAGTTGTACGAGGGAGCTTCATCAGCTAAAGTGAACTAGGGCAAGAGCAAAGCTCTGTTTTCTGGGGCAAGAGCAAAGTGTCATATAGAGGGAGGGTGCTGATAATCAACAACCTGGTGGCATCATCCCTGTGGCATAAAGTGGTTGTCCTCAACTCTCCCGCCGGTTCTGCTCGCAGACCTGCAAAGCAAGCTAGTGGATTTTTTCCTGGTCAGGCCATCACCTGGCTGAGGGCGGCAGTATTGTATATGTCTGTCTACGAAGGAGGACAGGGCCTGGTGGAACTGGAGAGCAGGGTGGCTGCATTCCGACTAAAGGCGGCACAGAGACTGCTGTACCATACTGATGTTGGCTGGAGGGAACCATCATGTGTGCTGCTGAGGAGAGCTGGCGGATTAGGGTTGGACCGGCAGCTGTTGCTCATCAGGCTGGAGAGGCTGAGTACAGCAGGTCTCTGATTTTTACTCTGCAGTGCTGAGGGCCTGGCAGCTGCTAAGGACCACATGAGAAGGGGGTGTGGAGTCTGGGCTGCCATCCTTTTGAGATCGGTTCAATCGGCCACCCTGCAGAAGTGACTGATGGCAGCGGGTTTACTAAGGCTGGGTGACCTATGGCCACTGGGGGAGGAGGGGTGGAAGACCCCGGAAGTCCTGGCACAACAAACAGGACTAACATCTCTTAGGCTGCTGGAGAGATTCCTGGGGGAGGTCCAGGAGGCACTGTCTAAGCATGTAAGGGGGGGTGTTTGAGCGGCCAAAGGGGGAGGGGCCACCGATTTTTCCGCCACTGCAGGTGACGGAAGAGACTGGGGACTGGCAAGGGGGTCGGGAGGACTTGTTCGACTTTAACACTCCGAGCCTGGGGGAGTTTGAGGGGGTGTGAGGTAAAGCCCTCTACAACCTCTGCATTAAGGTGAGGAACATTACGAGCCTATCAGGAGTGAAGGCACATCAGTGGCAGGGGGTATGTGGGGCGGAGAGTATGATGGGTTTTAGATAGAGAGGGCTCTACAAACAACAGAGACCAAAGTGGAGGGTTCTACCTGGAGCCCTGGCCACTAATAGCTGGTAGGCCCGGGAGTCGGACAGGGGTGTCCTTTCTGTGTCATGAGTGACACTGCGCATCTTGTGTTTTCTGTGTACGCCAGGTTAATGCCATTAATGTCTCTGTTGAAATGTCTGTGTGAGAGGCTGGGGGTGGAGTTTACTGTCGGGATGTTTATAATGAGTGCAGGTATTCGAATAAGGAAAAGGCCAAATGTGTTTTGTTGAATTTTCTGTTTGCTCAGGAAAGTTGGCTGTTTGGCTAACAAGGAGGAACATATTCAAAGGTGGGGGGATAACAGAACCTTACTATTATTTAATGGGATGGTCTCTGCTCGCCTTAGGGTGTAATTTCAGTTCTATAAAATGATAAAAAGTGTGGAGATATCGGGGGGGGGGGGGTGTCTGTACAGCTGGGGAAGATGGGTTGGATATACGGTCGTAAATGTGGTGAGGTTTTGGTTATTGTGCTGTGTGATGTTGTTTTGTATCATGGGGCAAGGGCAAGGTGAGTATACAGCACATGGATACTTGTTTTTTTTAAAGTTGTGTGTGTGTGTGTGTGTGGGGGGGGATTTTAATGGAATGAGGATGTATCATTAAAGACAAAAAGTATCTCCCTCCCTCCCCCCTCAGTGTGACTGTCAGCCTCCATGTTGAGGCCCAACGTTGCCTGTCATCTGAACACTTCATAATTAGACTTCCTCCTGACTCCAAGTATGGTGCCACGGTGACAAAAGACTGCAATGGCGGCCGGGGTGGCAGGCGACTCCTCCTCTCCTCGCCACCGCCTCGCCACAGTTATAAATAGTCTGACTGGATGATTAATGAGTGAGGCCGTTGAGCTAAAGACCCAGACAATGGTTGCCCGCGCAGCTGCCTGAACAAAAAAAGACCCCACAAAAACAAAACAAGACAAGCCCTGTCTGGGGATAGAAAGGGATGGAATGGAGAGACTGAAGGGAGAGTGGCAGCGAGCAGAGTAGGCTAAATAAATAAATAAATTCAGAGAGACAGATTTTGAAGACTTTATTTAACCCCTGAGCACTTTTGGGAGGGATTCTCATTAACATTTTGACACGCTCGGATGAATAGAGAGTTCAGGCAGGTTGGGTACTGGAGAGAGTGATAAAATGAGAGAGAGAGAGAGAGAGAGAGAGAGAGACCGTGAGGGAGAGAAAAGGGGAGGAAAGACAAGCCAGAAGAGACCCCTGGATAATTCCTTAGAAAGAAAAGTTGCAGTTTTCCCCTATGTAAGGCATGCCAAAAACTGACGCATTGGAAGCTTATATTGTTGCTAAACAAAGCCAGTGAGAGAGAGGCGTGAATGACACCATAGGGGCCTTTCCTTGGGGCCCTCAGCGCTACACAGCAACCATGGGAATGGGCCACACTGGTACTATGCGTTTTGTTTAATAAACTCAAATGCATAAAGACTGTGGTCAGAACTTCCGTATAAGAGCACATACACGACAACATATTGACAGAGAGGCAAGGCTAGGAATGTATACTGAATAGTATACTGCCTAAGATTGCCACAGTCTATCCACTGGCAGTACAAAAACATGCTACCTAGATCACTATCCATGTTTCAAATTAGACATATCACAAAACACATCAAATCAGTCAAAGCTCCACAATAAATACACAACAATCAAGGCAACAGAGGAAACACATTTTTCACACAATATATCAAAAGAGGGCGATCGATTCTGCCTGCTGGTCAACAATTATCTGGAATATAAGCTAGCTGCTCCGGAGCGGGTTTTCTTCCATTTGACACAGGCATTTCTCTTTCCTCCTCATCTTTCCTCCTTCTCTCCTGCCAGACCTCTCAGGGCTTTAGAACAGTTCCTTTAGTGCTCCTGACAGGGGGTTATTTGCTCCCATATATGTTTTCTCTCCAATTATCCGATGGCGGGCAGGACTGCATGCGGGCAGGGCCGGGCTGCCAAACATCCCTGAGACGCTGCCTGTCTGATGGTCACCTCTTTGACTAGTCTTTCCTGACTCCCCTCCTGTTTCCCTCCCTGTCCCCGGCTTCCCTGCCCTATACTTTCTCTCTGCTTTAGATTCTCTGGCCTGGAGAGGAGGAGAGGACCCTGTAATTTGGCTGTCGACGCTGTCCTTGGGTCCAAAGTGTTGTTTAACACCTGATAAGCACCACCACCATGACAATGCCAGCTGTGAATTGAAGGGAGAAAAAACATCACTGGAGCAAATCTCACTATTCACTATTCTCAAGTTTGCCCTGAAGGGTGATGTCTGACAAGCACCCATAAGAATCCACAATATCCACAGTACAAACATGAGGACAGTTTTGCCAAAAGCTGGATGTCCCTGAAAGCCTACCGTATACAGGAAACAACACAATGGAGGACAGATGGTTACTCCTGTTAACAGGGCATTCATTCAAAGATTTGGGTGGAGAAACTATAAACTAGAAGGTCACCTAGGATACTGGCAAACTAATTTTAGAAGGCTATCCATGGCGAATATTTTCTTCATAAAGTGTCCCTACAAATGAAACTGGATATCCTTTACAGTATTTCAAACCCTTATTGCCAGTGGTTGAATTAATAGTCTTTTTTTTTACCCTACACACAATATCCTTCCTATTGATTACATTACAGTCAAATGTCTCATCCCAAACCTACACAACCAACCACCCAGATGTTTAGAGTAAGTATGAAGAACAAAGCTCTTACACAATATAGCTAATGACAACCACAGTGACAGTCTTTAAACACTGTAAATACTAAATACCACACACAAACCCATTTAATAGTTCATACGGTACACAATGCTCTATCTTCCTCAGAGCGCATAATTTGCCTAATTTACTTGATTCTTGATGGTGTCTTATGGCGATCATCACCGAGGGACTGATGTCTCCAATATCCACCAAATCAATAGAGCCAAACAGACAGCATAAAGCTTTAAGCAAACGTAAACACATGCGAAGGCGATAAAAAAGACATGATTTCACAGAGAAAAGACTGGAGATCAATAGCATGAAGGGGTCAATAGAATCAAAGGTGTGTTGTTAGTGTTTGCAGTTACGGAGGTTCTTAAGGAACATCTGAGCGCAACAAAGGTGAACAAAGCACTCTAAACGAATGGAAAAGAGAAGAGGTGAAGTTGAGTGGGGTTTCTTAAACGTTCTTTTTACATCCGGCAACACAATGTCCAACGGTAATAGTGCACAAGACATGCTGAGTCACATTCAGTTATCACTGACGTGCTCTTGGCTGATCTAGCCATCCTGAAACCGTGTATGAAGACAAGACACACTAGCCCATACAATATCAGATCTGTCTTACATCGAAACACTGTGGCTTTTCTTTTGTCATCACACTGCATTTCTTATTTCAATGGGTCACTGTACACTGAGTATACCAAACATTAGGAACACCCCTACAAGGTGTCGAAAGCGTTCCACAGGGATGCTGGCCCATGTTGACTCCAATGCCTCCCACAGTTGTGTCATGTTGGTTGGATGTCTTTTGGGCGCTGGATCAATGATACACACGGGAAACTGTTGAGCGTGAAAAACCCAGCAGCCTTTCAGTTCTTGACACAAACCGGTGTGCCTGGCACCCACTACCATACCCCGTTCAAAGGCACTTAACATTTTTTGTCTTGCCCATTCACCCTCTGAATGGCACAAATACACAATCCATGTCTCAATTGTCTCAAGGCTAAAAATTCCTTCTTTAACCTGTCTCCTCCCCTTCATCTACACTCATTGAAGTGGATTTAACAAGTGGAATCAATAAGGGATCATAGCTTTCACCTGGATTCACCTGGTCAGTCTATGTCATGGAAAGAGCAGGTGTTCTTAATGTTTTGTACACTCAGTGTACAATGTTCAACGCAACATCCCAGCTATTCCCAAATTGCCTGTCAAAAGGAATAAAGGCAAGTCAAGCCTAACAATGTGACAGAAATGTGATGGTAGATGAAAAGGCAGCTAATATAGACAAAGAGGCCTTACAAACCAGTCTGACTTTATAATGCATAGTATATTATGTATGTATAAGGCAACCGTCACAAGATGGTTTAGACGATTCATTATTAACAGCCAGTATTAGCCTGGATACTGAATTATTGATCCAGTCCTTTTAAATCCATTGGTATACTAACCGACAAAGGTATACTAACTGACTTAGAAACAACTACATGAAGTATGTCTGGCTACTCAGAACCCTGGTCATATGAAATTACTGATCCACAATTTAAATCTGTTGCAAGGCTTGGAGAGAGATAGATAATTATGCTGTAAGTCGAGCCTCTTGTCAGTCCTGGCCTTTATCCCCTGGACTGGACGAGTAGACTGGACTGAGGAAGAGCCAGGAGCTTTCAGCGGAGGAATGTGACAGGAGAGAGAGAAAAGGGAGGTAGCGAGAGGGAGACAGAGAGAGAGAGAGAGAGAGAGAGAGACAGAGAGAGAGAGAGAGAGAGAGAGAGAGAGAGAGACTGAAAGAAGAGAGACAGGAAATGGAGAGACTGGAAGGACAAAGAAAGAGTAAGGTAGGAGAGAGAAAGGGAGGGAGAGAGAGAGAGAGAGAGAGAGAGAGAGAGGGAGAGTATGACATTTGAAATGTCTATTATTTTGGAACTTCTGTGAGTGTAATGTTTACTGTTAATTTTGCGACGGAGCCTGGACTCGAAACCAAAATCTCTAGTGGCACAGCTAGCATTGAGATGCAGTGTCTTAGGCCACTGCACCACTCGGGAGGCCCTATTATCTACTTCGCTTGCTTTGGTAATGTTAACATATGTTTCCCATGCCATTAAAGCCCTTAAATTGAATTGAGAGAGAGAGAGAGGGGGGAGAGAGAAACTGCGAGGTTAAGCCACTCAAAGCACCTGGTGATAGATGTAACAGATAGCAAACAGAGTTTTGACTATGTCACTGCTGCACCTCCACCACCACCACAACCACCGTTGCCTAAACAAGCACTGTGTTTTTCATCTCAATATAAGCAATGCAGTGTGGCGCTCTGTCTTCTCTTCTGACAGAGATAAGATGTATAAATTATGAGCAGCTGACGGTCTACTCTAGAGCCCCGGGCGTCTCATCAATCACAGCCTGCATGTCAGCAGGTAACTGATGCAGGCCCCGAAGGCACAATGTTACCCTCGTCGGGTGAAAGGTGTGTGTGACTGAGTGTGTGTGTGTGTTTGACGCTGCTGTCAGAAAGTGGGTTGTGAACAGTTGATCCGTACTTAACAGGCCTCTTTAAAAGAACAACAACAACAGCAATGCCCACAGAGGGCTGGATAAAGTGTGTGCTAGCACTCAAGGTTTAGGCGTTCCACCTTAGGGCATCTGTTTTGCTGATATGCGACAAGAACCCACAATGTGTGTGAGAGAGACAGGTAGAGGGAGAAAGAGAGATCTCTGTGAAGGCCATGGTAGACCACCCAGTATCTATTGGGGAGGAGCAGCAGACACGGCTAGCTTTTCCCTTGTTCTGTCTCTCTTTCCCTTTCGCTCTCTCTCTCCCTCCCTCCCTCTCTCTCTCTCCCTCCCGCTTTCCTCTTGTCTGGCTGAGGCTTGAAAAGCCATCGGTCAGGGAGATACATGGAAAGAAGGATAGATATCAAATGTGTCAGTTTTTCTTACAGAAGGAGAGAGAAATAGTTGTCTCTCTTTCCAGGCCTGTCTTGTTTAGTATGAAGTGGAAACACCTCTCGTGCAACCCATCAGCTGCCTCACCCCTCAACCCTCAGTCTGTGTGGGAGGTCATTCCAAACCAAGGTCGCCCCTACCGACCTTACCAAAACCACTACTATGTCAGCTGCCAACTGAACCAGACACAGAGATTGATGCCCACATCCCACAGTACTGCAGGGCGGAAACATTTTATTTTGGTCTGGGCCTGGGGCAGACAGAGAGAGAAAACACATGACACCCAAAAGAGAACAACAACAAAGATGTCGCTGGCCACAGTGTTTGGAGCCCCCCAAGACCTGTGGGTTAAGTTATGGGAATACTAAGGTTTGTTTGTTGACTCCAGACATCGTAAAGTGACGCAGGCAGTGGCATGGTCTCTCTCTCTCACACACACACACACACACACACACACACACACACAGCAAATGTGTGTCTGACCTGCGACTGTCTACATCACTTTACCATGTCTGGAGAGTGTGTGTGCGCGTGTGCTTGCGTGTGTTCCTTCCTGTAGCTTCGAGTGCAGCAGAAATGTTAAGTGGCCGGTATGAGTACAAAGGCAAACATTAGTGGATTATTGACAGGAAAGTATTTGTACCAACCAGAGAAGTCTCCCGTTGTAATGCCAATGAAACACGCAAACCAGTCCAGGGCATTATCACCAAGAACAGACATTTTCATGTAAGCAGATTTAAGCGTATTACTGAGCTAAAGATTTGCTTAGTGGAAGATAAGCAAGATTTGGGGAAAATAAATGATGGATTTAGAAGGTTGTTGAACAGTCACTGAGCGCTGTAGTAGTCTATGTGCAGAAACGTGATCTTCAACGAACACAACACGATGCATTACAAACTTGTTCATCTGCAGACAAAACAATTCTGCCTGTCTGTGGTGTATGTCAAAACTGCCTGTCTGTGGTGTATGTCAATACTGCATGTCTGTGGTGTATGTCAATACTGCCTGTCTGTGGTGTATGCCAATAATGCCTGTCTGTGGTGTATGCCAATAATGCCTGTATGTGGTGTATGCCAATACTGCCTGTCTGTGGTGTATGTCAATACTGCCTGTCTGTGGTGTATGTCAATACTGCCTGTCTGTTGTGTATGTCAATACTGCATGTCTGTGGTGTATGTCAATACTGCCTGTCTGTGGTGTATGTCAATACTGCCTGTCTGTGGTGTATGTCAATACTGCCTGTATGTGGTGTATGTCAAAACTGGCTGTCTGTGGTGTATGCCAATAATGCCTGTATGTGGTGTATGCCAATACTGCCTGTCTGTGGTGTATGTCAATACTGCCTGTCTGTGGTGTATGTCAATACTGCCTGTCTGTGGTGTATGTCAATACTGCCTGTCTGTGGTGTATGCCAATAATGCATGTATGTGGTGTATGTCAATACTGCCTGTCTGTGGTGTATGTCAATACTGCCTGTCTGTGGTGTATGTAAATACTGCCTGTCTGTGGTGTATGTAAATAATGCCTGTCTGTGGTATATGTAAATACTGCCTGTCTGTGGTGTATGTAAATAATGCCTGTCTGTGGTGTACTGCATGTCCCACCTCCAAGCCACCTCTAAGTATGATGTTGATCATTTCTAAATAGTCGTGTTCCTATTTACCACACACAGACATTTCACTTTACACACATCATCTTTAAACTAAGTATTATAATTACAGAGTAATTACAAGATACACAGTGTCTGTGTCTGATTTTAATATCGTCCCCACTTACAGAGCAATCAGTCATTCCACAAGACAGGTAAGTTTAATATCAGAGTTAATATCTACTTTTTCATTTCTAATTAAAAGCTGAAGGGTTGTGTAGTTGTTGATAAAGGATAATTACATAGATGATATGACAGTGGAGGAATCCAGGACACGTAGTTTGTTACTGTTTTGAAGCATCTCTTTATTGAGGTCTGTAAATACATGTCTATAACACCGTACACCAACTTAACCACTCGTTCGCACCAAATCCTGACAGAGACTTTTGATACCATGCCTGTGTGTGTGTGTCATTCATCGCAAGAATAACACAGCTCTTTAGTGAACCATGAATCCTAATGATTATGTTTGAATAATTACTGTTATTGCATATCATAATACCTATAGTATGCTTCTGCAAACAGCCTAGAGCATGTGGAATGAACAAAAACACAGTATTGATCTGATCTGGCCTCTGATGTTCAGGGAAGTTCAAGGAAGGAGAAAGGCGGCCATTTTGACTCTCTATTTCCCCGCAGGGAGGTAAAACAACAACAGCTCAGCTTCCTCTCGACACCAAAGAGAAGGAGGCCTGTCATGTTTCCTGTGATGAGCTGACAGAGCCAGGCCTGGCCCGGAGCAGTGGGATATACCTCCCCCCAAAACAACCCCCAAAAACAAACAGTTCCACCCCACAGAGGAGGAGACAGGAGAGGGAGACAAGAGGAATGGGCAGACAGGTGTCAGTGAAGGATGATATGTGTGACAGAGGCCATCTAAAGAGACAGTAAAGAAGAGGTAGAAAGCTGAGGAGGCCAAGGGAGAAAGAAAGGTATTGTTCAACAAGGAAATTAACAGTATAAAGTTTCTGAAAAACCCTTTCCAGACTCTGCCTTTGGTCAACTAAAGTGCAACTACTTTACTCAGGTTGGATACTATTCCAAGATGTATATTCTGATATACAGTCTTTATTAGCCTGAGTGTCAGTCTGTTTGGGACTGTAAATGAAATAAGTGTACTTGCATTAGTTACTACTACCCAAATGAAACAGGACTTACAGTATCAACGATCCTATTGTTTGGGGGACGAGGGGTAACACAATGTTTCAGAAGGTCTGTAAAGAAGATGTCTGGAATGTGGATGACAACAGCTCTCAATGGTTCTGAAACCTGATGAGGCTGACAGGATGTGAGAGCACCTGATCCGCTGTCTGCATATTCCCTTACAGGTCTGTCTACTGTGTGTGTGTGTGTGTGTGTGTGTGTGTGTGTGTGTGTGTGTGTGTGTGTGTGTGTGTGTGTGTGTGTGTACTTACAGGGAAGAAGGACAACCTGTCTGTCTGTGCTTTTAGCTGAGGTGTGATGAGAGTCTGAGACGCCACGGTAGGTCAACCCACTTCTCCTGTTACCCTCAACACGTCTGGTGATGGAAGCTGCCAGTTGGCCCACTAAGGACACTTAGGTTAGTCCCAAATGGCACCCTCATTCCCTATATGGTGCACTACTCTGGGCCCTGGTCAAAAGTAGTGCACCACAAAGGGAATAGGGTGCCATTTGAGACACATGCATTGATGTGATACCTATTGTGCTCTTCTTCTGCCAGTCTTCCTGCATCGCACTCATATCAGGTGATTCATGGGATAATACTTTATATCATATGAAATGTCAGTCAGAGGGCTGGGTTACCGGTGTAAGTCTTACTCAATGAGTGAGAAAAAAGAAGCAGACAGGAAAATAGGTTATGGTTGAGAGGACAGGGTAGTCAGTGGTTATCAGACATTCTCTGGCAGAGTTGGTTTTGGATAGAAGTGGAGAGAAAAGGAATCTACTGTACCACATTGTTGGCCAGCCTACCCCATATGAATCAAATATGCAGCTCTTTACACTAGCAAACTAACTGACAAATACATTTAAGCCACTTTTAAAACAGCACATTCTCTAAAGATCCCACCCCTTCTTTTAAACAGCACAAAACATTTTGAAACAATACAAGCATTTCGCTACACTCGCATTAACATCTGCTAACCATGTGTATGTGACAAATACAATTTGATTTGATTTGATTTGGTATTTGAATCCTCCTCCTCCAGCACCCCTCCACTGCCCATCTGTGGCCTTTCTCCTCATCCCACCCCTCCACTGCCCATCTGTGGCCTCTCTCCTCATCCCACCCCTCCACTGCCCATCTGTGGCCTCTCTCCTCATCCCACCCCTCCACTGCCCATCTGTGGCCTCTCTCCTCATCCCACCCTTCCACTGCCCATCTGTGGCCTCTCTCCTCATCCCACCCCTCCACTGCCCATCTGTGGCCTCTCTCCTCATCCCACCCCTCCACTGCCCATCTGTGGCCTCTCTCCTCATCCCATCCCTCCACTGCCCATCTGTGGCCTCTCTCCTCATCCCACCCCTCCACTGCCCATCTGTGGCCTCTCTCCTCATCCCACCCCTCCACTGCCCATCTGTGGCCTCTCTCCTCATCCCACCCCTCCACTGCCCATCTGTGGCCTCTCTCCTCATCCCACCACTGCCCATCTGTGGCCTCTCTCCTCATCCCACCCCTCCACTGCCCATCTGTGGCCTCTCTCCTCATCCCACCCCTCCACTGCCCATCTGTGGCCTCTCTCCTCATCCCACCCCTCCACTGCCCATCCGTGGCCTCTCTCCTCATCCCACCCCTCCACTGCCCATCTGTGGCCTCTCTCCTCATCCCACCCCTCCACTGCCCATCCGTGGCCTCTCTCCTCATCCCACCCCTCCACTGCCCATCTGTGGCCTCTCTCCTTATCCCACCCCTCCACTGCCCATCTGTGGCCTCTCTCCTTATCCCACCCCTCCACTGCCCATCTGTGGCCTCTCTCCTCATCCCACCCCTCCACTGCCCATCTGTGGCCTCTCTCCTCATCCCACCCCTCCACTGCCCATCTGTGGCCTCTCTCCTCATCCCACCCCTCCACTGCCCATCTGTGTCCTCTCTCCTCATCCCACCCCTCCACTGCCCATCTGTGGTCTCTCTCCTCATCCCACCCCTCCACTGCCCATCTGTGGCCTCTCTCCTCATCCCACCCCTCCACTGCCCATCTGTGGCCTCTCTCCTCATCCCACCCCTCCACTGCCCATCTGTGGCCTCTCTCCTCATCCCACCCCTTCACTGCCCATCTGTGGCCTCTCTCCTCATCCCACCCCTCCACTGCCCATCTGTGGCCTCTCTCCTCATCCCACCCCTTCACTGCCCATCTGTGGCCTCTCTCCTCATCCCACCCCTTCACTGCCCATCTGTGGCCTCTCTCCTCATCCCACCCCTCCACTGCCCATCTGTGGCCTTTCTCCTCATCCCACCCCTCCACTGCCCATCTGTGGTCTCTCTCCTCATCCCACCCCTCCACTGCCCATCTGTGGCCTCTCTCCTCATCCCACCCCTCCACTGCCCATCTGTGGCCTCTCTCCTCATCCCACCCCTCCACTGCCCATCTGTGGCCTCTCTCCTCATCCCACCCCTCCACTGCCCATCTGTGGCCTCTCTCCTCATCCCACCCCTCCACTGCCCATCTGTGGCCTCTCTCCTCATCCCACCCCTCCGCTGCCCATCTGTGGCCTCTCTCCTCATACCACCCCTCCACTGCCCATATGTTCTCCTCTCTCCTCATCCCACCCCTCCACTGCCCATATGTGGTCTCTCTCCTCATCCCACCCCTCCACTGCCCATCTGTGGCCTCTCTCCTCATCCCACTCCTCCACTGCCCATCTGTGGTCTCTCTCCTCATCCCACCCCTCCACTGCCCATCTGTGGCTTCTCTCCTCATCCCACCCCTCCACTGAGAGCGGGATAAGGGATGAATGCAACGTGAGTGTCACTTGACCTCCCTGACCTCTGCCTGACCCCCAGAGCACCCTGGGATGGCATGAGGCTAACCTGGTCTTCCTTCTGTTGCTGGGGGAAATGCGCTCTCTCTCTTTTGTTTGTTTGCTTTCTTGCTCCAACTCTTTCTCTCTCTCCATCTTCATCTCATCTCTTTCTTTCTCTCCATCTTCATCTCATCTCTTTCCATCTTCATCTCTTTCTCTGTCTCTCTCTCCATCTTCATCTCATCTCTTTCTCTCTCTCCATCTTCATCTCATCTCTTTCTCTCTTTCCATCTTCATCTCATCTCTTTCTCTCCATCTTCATCTCATCTCTTTCTCTCTCTCCATCCTCATCTCTTTCTCCATCCTCATCTCTTTCTCTCTCTCTCCATCTTCATCTCATCTCTTTCTCGCTCTCTCAATTTCTCTCTATAATTTCTGCTCATGCCACTCTAATTTACTTTCTTTCTTTCTTTCTCTCCCTCCCCCTCTATCATTTCACAGCCTGAATACATCCAACAGAATAGACCACTCATCCTGAAGTGAGAGAGAAAGAGAGAGAGAGGGACCAGTGGCTATTGAATGTGTGGAGTAGAAAGTGGAGGACTGGCTAGTCTGGTTTAGGGGGACTGGAGAGTGTGAGAGAGCGTGTGACTAATAAGTGATATTCTCAGTAGACGTGTGAGCCTGTAAGGTGGAGTAGGTCCTCCGACTCAGAGCTGAATAGCAGGGACTCGGCTACTTTTGAAGTCATTCAACATGGAACCAATAACAAACTGAGTGGCATCATACAGCGCTGAGTGGTCTAATCATGAAGTTGAGAGTCTGAGAAGAAGGGGGAAAACTATTACACCAAACCACAAACAGAACTGTTTTTACTCAAAGTGATTAAATCAGAGCAATGGATGTAATGATGCCAAGGAAGACAACTGAGCTAGTTCAACTAACACATTTACGTAAATGTTTCCCGCCGGCCTAGAATGTAATGAATAAAATAATGAATAAATACATACAGTATGGACTGGGGTCATAAAAACTGTGTGTAACGTGTGTTTGTGGGGTGTCAGTCACAATGTCAGGCCTTTGACAACCTAAATCTACAGTCGATGTCCACGGCCTCGCGGAAATATAATTAGCATAATAACAACATCCCCATCAACATCTGTCTGTTTAAGCTAGAGATATATTTTTTTACATGCGCTTTCTATTCATTGCTTTGCCAATGTTTTTTGCAGTATTACTTTAGTGCCTTATTGCAAACAGGATGCATGTTTTGGAAATATTTTATTCTGTACAGGCTTCCTTCTTTTCAATTAGGTTAGTATTGTGGAGTAACTACAATGTTGTTGATCATCCGCCATTAAACTCTGTAACTGTTTTAAAGTCACAATTGGCCTCATAGTAAAATCCCTGAGCGGTTTCCTTCCTCTCTGGCAACTGAGTTAGGAAGGATGCCTGTATCTTTGTAGTGATTGGGTGTATTGATACTCCATCCAACGTGTAATTAATAACTTCCCCATGCTCCAAGGGATATTCAATGTCTGCTTTTTTTTCTTTTTTCCCCATCTACCAATAGGTGACCTTCTTTGTGTGGCATTGGAAAACCTCCCTGGTCTATGTGGTTGAATCTGTGTTTGAAATTCACTGCTCAACTGAGGGACTTCACAGATAATTGTATGTGTAGGGTACAGAGATGAGGTAGTCATTGAAAAAATCATATTAAACACTATTATTGCACACAGAGTGAGTCCATGCAACTTATTATGTGACTTGTTAAGCAAATTATTACTAAAAACGTATTTAGGCTTGCCATAACAAAGGGGTGATTACTTATTGACTCAAGACATTTTAGCTTTTAATTAATTTTGAAAAACATAATTCCCCTTTGACATTATGGGGTATTGTGTGCAGGCCAGTGACAAAGAATCTCAAATTAATACATTTTAAATTCAGGCTGTAACACAGAATGTGGACAAGGTCAAGGGGTGTGAATACTTTCTGAAGGCACTGTAAGAATCTGTTATTCAATACGTTTCTATGGGCTAATAATACCGGTAAGGCCAAATTCAATGTTTCATCAAATACTGCTTTAATATATTTTTATGCCTAAAGGCGTGCTAAACTTCTAAATCTAATAACTAAATGATCCCCATCTTAGACTCATAAGGATTAATGCATCAGCCATGATTGGTTACTCCTCTGAAACCAGTTTTGTCTCTCAGGTGGAAAAGTCAAACAAAAGATCTGGAATCCTTTTCCCTCACCCCCTCAGGCACCTCACCCTCCCTGGAACCCACTCGCATGCATAATATAAGCCGCTGAGCTAAAGGTGTCAGGCCTACCTATCGAGGAGGGCCCCCCTAGCCTGACCTACGGATAGCCCAGAGGGACATTAATTATAGAAGGCTCTGACTCAAGGGTCTCCAACAGGTTGATCGTGAGCTACCAGTGGCTAGCAGGCCACCTGAGTAGCTCGCCAAACAGACATGCAGTTTTCATGTGTTCCACTGCAAGCTCACAGCTATTACCTAACCAACACAACATTGACATTATCCCACCCCTGGTTAGCTACTATTGGCTTAAAAAGACAAACCTAACACAGTACTATATCTGCCAATACATTTCCAACAATATTGTCCCTTTCTGTCTGTGTGGTGCGGGCGTTTGTCTATCACTCCGGTGGGTCATTGGCGAATTAACGGTTCTTCTTGGTGAACGTCGGTATCCGAATCGCATATGTGGAAGTGTCGTTCATTTGGCTCCCTGATTTCCATACTTTTACTACTGCTTTTTGATCTCCAGACATTGATTATCTGCAGATAAAATGTAAAAACATTCCCTGAAGATGGTAATTCCTCAGTGCAAAAACAATATAGTGAGGAGAGAGCCTCATTCTGGTCCACACTACTTTTTTCAGTGTGTAAAATGTTGTCTTCATTTTTTTCTTTGCAGGACATCTAATAATTTTTGTTCGGGTAAAAATATATTTGAACTCACATTTCACAATCTGAGATAACGGTAGGCAACGTTTTAGGCTTTAAATTAGTGATGGACCATTTTTCCTCGTGGTCTTAGTTGAATTTCTAAGCATTACTGAACGAAAAGCTGTGTGGGAGCCAAATATTCCGTCTCACAGACAAGACTCGGAATGCCCATCACTAGTAGTTAATGTGATAACTGTCTTGTCGGTTGACAGAAATACTTTCCCCAAAACCTTCTAAATTAAATGTTACCTGCAAAGTAGTCTTACCTGGCAGAAGTACAGTACATTATGAGCAAGTATATCATTTGTTTATATTATTTGTTATTTGCAAATTTTGACATGAAATGAGCAGCTAAAGGGGAATTACATTCAAAAATCTAAATGTGTTAGTTTTTTGCAGATTTTTAGAGTTATTCATGAACCATTATTTTACCAGGTATACTTACTCTTGTACACTAAGGACCCGGGGAAGAGTTGCAGGGGAGAGGAGAAGAATGAATGCTGTGATGATTGTCAGGCTTTACCTGATCAGGTTTCTCATTCGTCATCATGGGGGCCCTGACAACTGACACTTAAAACTCTTCTTTATTATTCAGCTAGGCAGATTCACGTTTAAACTGCTTGTCTTTTCATCTGTCTCTCCTAAACAGTCTAACGACTGTACTGAACTGTACTGAGACAGACAGACAGACAGACAGACAGACAGACAGACAGACAGACAGACAGACAGACAGACAGACAGACAGACAGACAGACAGACAGACAGACAGACAGACAGACAGACACACACCATTATACAGTATCTAGTATAGGTCTGATTAATGACTGATCAACTCATCGACAATAAAAGTCAGTGCCGTCACCATGGTGATAAAACTAGCTCAATCCCTGTCACTTAAACATTGACAAATGCATACCAGGAAATTGAAATAGATGTGTACAGTAGCCTGTACACATGAGGAGTGAGGGGTTGTTGTTAACACTACCTGTATGGGACAGGGCGATAGCTACATGGTGTAGTGTTCCATTGCTGCCCTCTAAATCTACAGACCGACAAAATAGATTTTAAACATAGAATGTCAGTCCATGTGGGGTGTGTTCAGTTGTGAACTAGGCCACGGTTAGCTTGCTGGCTAGCACCCTCCCCGCTCCTGATATATTTGTATACCCTCCCAGGAAATGTATGATAATCACTTTATTTGTAAAGTGCTTTTCAAACATTACGCTCAAAGCACTCATTTAATGCATCCCTCCCTATACAATCCATAGGCATGTCAATACAACAGCTCTGACTACTGTATGTACGTGGAGAGATAGCATACTGTTTGCCTGCCACCACGAGATCACAGCAATCTGTCCCAACAAATGAAGACATCTTGTTGTGATCCTTCCAGTGTTAGATTAGACGACGGCTGGTCACCGGATTCCCTTGGTTTCTACGACAGCTCCGGTTACTAATGGACCAGAAAGGACGTAGAAACACACCAAACGGGGAAGAGAGACAGAAAGGTGCAGAGAGGTCAGAGAATTTGAAGGTTACCCCAGTCTAACGGCAAATCCAAACAAATAAACGCTCAGGTGTGTTATTCTCTGTCGAAACGGTGTCTTAATGATGTGGAGTTAACACAGACTAAATAACCGTGTCTCCCCGTGCACTGACAGATTCAGAAATAATTGACCAGCATGCTGCAAACGGAGACGCGCAAGGCAGAGAATTCAATCCTACGGCTGACAGACACCATTGAGCATGTCACTAGATTTCTGCATTAATACACAAAGCAATGTCAGGTCAGGGATAGAGGCGTAGGAGCTCCTGCTAGTTATTTGCAAATGCATCTATGAGGGTAAATTACCTGGGACTCCCAGTCATATGGGCTAGTTAACGGATTTCCTGACAGTGGCCTGCCTTGCTAAAAAAGACCTGGATTTACTGGCTGTCAAAATCATGATAGATTGTTTATTTTTTGTCACATTGTTTCCTTCTTTCTTTAACTGCCAGCGAAAAAAAGAAAACAAAAAACTCCTATCCAATATCTTCTCTGAGCTCAGTGAGAACATCTTCCAGACAAAGACAAACAGACCAAAACGGACACAAAGGACCATAACCTTTTGAGAACAGCTAGCTGAAGGTGTGTCACTTCATCCACACATTCCCAGGATCTCAAGCAGGTGGTAAAAAAAGCAGGCTTGGTAAAAAATGAGCAAACACAGTTATCCATTACTCTGACTATAGCTCTGATCTTTGAGGAGTAAACACACATACAACATACAGCAAACCTGTCATGTTGTCATACACGTGTAAATCATTCCCTTTCTGACACGAACCCCCCGACAACAAAACATCTACCTTCCCAACGGGGTCACAGAGCCAGCTGATACCTCCAATGGTGAGACAAAGCCCTAGCTCTACGTGCCAGAGAGCAAGCTGCCAGCGATAGCGACAGAGGTGACAATAGCACAGTGGCGTTGTGAAGAACACTGCCTTGGAGCTATGCCGTGAAGAGCAACAATACCGCCCCACATGAAAACTCAGCCACCAAGGAGCTCAATACCGTCTGCTTTAAAAAGTTCACAATGCCAGGCCAAGGTCTGTCTATCCTCCTTTTTTCCCTTTCTTTTGTTCGTTTGTGTGTTCCCATTCAGGCTGAGTGTTCCCATTCAGGCTGAGTGTTCCCATTCAGGCTGAGTGTTCCCATTCAGGCTGAGTGTTCCCATTCAGGCTGAGTGTTCCCATTCAGGCTGAGGCTCAGTGTTCCCATTCAGGCTCAGTGTTCCCATTCAGGCTGAGTGTTCCCATTCAGGCTCAGTGTTCCCAATCAGGCTCAGTGTTCCCAATCAGGCTCAGTGTTCCCATTCAGGCTCAGTGTTCCCATTCAGGCTCAGTGTTCCCATTCAGGCTCAGTGTTCCCATTCAGGCTGAGTGTTCCCATTCAGGCTCAGTGTTCCCATTCAGGCTCAGTGTTCCCATTCAGGCTGAGGATCAGTGACAAACAAAAGGCTGGGGCGGAGCGGCCGGGGCTATCATCGTTTCGACAAGTAGGTGGAAACGCTATCTTTCATTACACCCAGTATAAATAGTGTAATCTATCAGTGCTGCCAATCAAGGTGATTGATTAGGCGCTGTCAGAGGCTATAGAGTGGCACATAAGAAAAGTTTGGTTAACAATGCCGGTAGCTATCTGGTGCCTGAGTGGTGCACCGTTGGCTGCTGCCTGCCTGGCTGCCTGGCTGCCACACAGCAGTGATTAATGTGTTGTCAGCCTGTAATCCCACACCCACGCTTAATGAGGCAGGAATTTATCATCTTTACAGAGTGGCAGATGTCAGGAAAGGGGAAAGGAATCCAAGTGGTTGGAAACAATATACTTTTTCTTGCCGAGCCTGACGTGTCTGACAAGCTTTATAAACCACAAAGAGGGCCTGTAATAAGCACAAACTTCAATGCAGGGGACTTTCGATTTGGCATCCTCCCCTCCCTCCTGCCCTCTCGGCCTCCTTCTCCCCTTCCCTCGCTCCTGAAAGTCAACAACTGCTGTTGAGAGCAGAGAGTTTCCCATAGCGCCGCACTGACCTCTGAGTGACTCACGACAAAGTAAATGGGTTTAGTTAAAAAACACAAATGATGACTGAACCCTAAAGTTAAGTCAATACAAGGACAGTATGTCAATCATCACTTATGTTAAATGAGTTTTAGGATCCAAAACTCACAACTCACATTCTGTTTACTACACCAAAGATAATCATCAAAATAATAATTTATAAACCACAAACCCACACTGATCCTCCCATCCTAATCAGATGAAAAGATATAAAGTATCAACATTATAAGCATTAGTGCGTTAAGACATACTTAGAACTCACAGAGGCACCATTGGCATTATCTGATACAATCTTAGGCAGGATTACGCTAACGACGCTAACTAGACCTAAAGACTATAGAGGAAATGAAGGAGCTACCTCCTCAATTAACATTAGCTGACGTTGGTACTTTTTATATCGATGTGGAAACTGAAATGTTGACTAAACACTAATTCCCCTATCAACTAAAGAAGATAGATAGATAACGGAGCCATCGCTGTCAGACAGTGATCCAACCTCGGCACGGTCCAGGGAAACAACAGCATTAGCTACAGACAGAGTCCTTCAGAACCCAACCAGCTGTCTCTCATTAGGCTGGCAACGGATCCTCATCACCAAGGACTTACACACGCATACATACACACACACGCACACACACACAAATACACAAACACCAGAGACTAACACAGAGAGTGCAGCTGTGATTCTAACACAGAAAAACACTTGTACTCTGTACTGACTAAAAACATCATTTAATAAATCATGTAATTGAATGAAGCTACAGTTAAGCATTAGATTAGTTGACATTGACAGTCTGTTAGCCAGTCTTTAGCTAACTCAATGGTTGTGGATTTAAGAAGGAAATACTAGAATACAGGCTAGTTCAGTGTAGGTTAAAAGAGGACCACAATGGAAATACATTGTAACACTTTGTGTTATCGTCAATGATTTTTAAATATATTGTATCCACTTTGGTAGTTTGAACTTTACTTTAAAATGGTCAAATAACACCAATCTATCTAGAATAACTGTTTCTGCAAAAAGTAGGGCTTGGAGCGTTTTGTGGGAACGTGAGATAAAATGAGAAGGGATCAACTTCGAAATGTTAACATTCTCATTAGCTTGTTCTTATACAATATCTGGTGCATTTCTGGAACATTATGTACCTTTCTGATGCTAAAACCGAAAGCTTAATAATATCATAATGGTAAGGAAGTCTTCAAATACATGGATTTTACTAAGTGAATAAAAAGTAGCAGAGCTTATTCAAGCATTATTATTACTTGTCATAGTTTATAAAAACGGTCAGCCTTGGACTGCTTTCAGTCGGGCCTCATACTAATTGCATGAGACATCGAGACAACAAATGATTCACCACAATGGCTTCCCACCCATGTTCTTTATACCAAAACCCAGAGAGGAAAATCAGTTCATATAAAACTAGTTCTACTCAGAAACAGTAATAGAGTCCTTAAAAACATCTGTTGGTTTTTATACGTTTTCCACCAAATGAATAATCCATCTATCACTACTCCTATTAGAGTGACGTGACACTTAGGTCACGCACCCCGTGTCTCTGCGCTTTGAACGGGTCGGTAAATCAATCCTGCCGCTATTACTTACAATTAAAGGTGCTTTAAAGTTTTACAGTGTGTTTATGATATGAGGGGCCTGTGATGTGATTTATAAGGACGCTCTGAGTCATTCCCTCTGATTACAGTTGTTTGCGTGGACCGTTGCCCTCTCTGCGACCTCACAGCTGCCAAATCGTTTAGAATGCATAACATACAGTGGGATGCCTCTTTTCTCTCCGTTTTCTGAGCTGATCGGTCCAAACACAGAGTGAACGGGCCCATACTGAGCCAACACTTCAGTGCAGATCCAAAGACTGTAAGAACCGACAGACACCTCACTACTCTGGAAACAGAAGCAGAAATCCTCTCACTCCCTGACAGAGAAGGCCCGCGTGGTCCATGCTGTCCCTGACATGTGGAAGACAGTACTTTCATATGTTTCTGGTGCTGACTGAAGTGTGCAGGGAAAGAGACAGAGAGAGAAAGAGAGAGAGAGAAAGTGGAGAGAGTCAGAATGTAGTGCTGTTTCCTGTTGCCTAAACACTTGAAACAAAAACCTCAATAACAAGATGATTATAGACTTAACAAGCTGGAATGGTCATGTTGTGAACTGGCCTGTCACGCTAACAATTAAAAGAGATTCATCTCTATTATTTCTTTGTTGTTTTCAGTGAATTGAGTTGTCTAGAGTCCATCAGAATGCACAAACACAGCAATGAGAATGACAGTCATACTGTAATTCCAGCACTATTGTCTGGTATGTCACTTACACATCTGTTTCCTATTTTGCTGTCAACTTTTTCTGTCTTGTCTTTTTTCCATGTAGAAGTTTTACAGCCTGCACAGTATCCATCACAAAATGCTATTACTCTTAATAGCTATCACTACAAAATGAATAACAGCGTAACATAAATATCAACAAAAAATGGCTCAGTGATGAAAGGATAATGTACTTCAATCAATCGATAGCCAATGGAAAAGAATGGAAAAGAAAACATCCAGTATTTGAGTGTTAGCACAAGTTGGTGTGAGGCCAACAGAGGGTAAAAAACCCATACTCCACCTTACTGTACTGACTTAACCTATACTGTAGCAGACCAAAGACAATGGGTAAAAACCCATACTCCACCTTACTGTACTGACTTAACCTATACTGTAGCAGACCAAAGACAATGGGTAAAAAACCCATACTCCACCTTACTGTACTGACTTAACCTATACTGTAGCAGACCAAAGACAATGGGTAAAAACCCATACTCCACCTTACTGTACTGACTTAACCTATACTGTAGCAGACCAAAGACAATGGGTAAAAAACCCATACTCCACCTTACTGTACTGACTTAACCTATACTGTAGCAGACCAAAGACAATGGGTAAAAACCCATACTCCACCTTACTGTACTGACTTAACCTATACTGTAGCAGACCAAAGACAATGGGTAAAAAACCCATACTCCACCTTACTGTACTGACTTAACCTATACTGTAGCAGACCAAAGACAATGGGTAAAAACCCATACTCCACCTTACTGTACTGACTTAACCTATACTGTAGCAGACCAAAGACAATGGGTAAAAAACCCATACTCCACCTTACTGTACTGACTTAACCTATACTGTAGCAGACCAAAGACAATGGGTAAAAACCCATACTCCACCTTACTGTACTGACTTAACCTATACTGTAGCAGACCAAAGACAATGGGTAAAAAACCCATACTCCACCTTACTGTACTGACTTAACCTATACTGTAGCAGACCAAAGACAATGGGTAAAAACCCATACTCCACCTTACTGTACTGACTTAACCTATACTGTAGCAGACCAAAGACAATGGGTAAAAACCCATACTCCACCTTACTGTACTGACTTAACCTATACTGTAGCAGACCAAAGACAATGGGTAAAAAAAACATACTCCACCTTACTGTACTGACTTACCCTATACTGTAGCAGACCAAAGACAATGTCTGACATGAAGTAATAATGTCATTGAAATATGAAGCTGGAAATATATAAATCATTAGGCTGAGAGAAAACGGTATAATAAACTTGTTTTCACAGCAGTCTGTTGTATTGTCTTGTCCTGTTGAGAAGCATATCCTGAGAGGACACGTATATACAGTGCCTTACGAAAGTATTCGGCCCCCTTGAACTTTGCGACCTTTTGCCACATTTCAGGCTTCAAACATAAAGATATAAAACTGTATTTTTTTGTGAAGAATCAACAACAAGTGGGACACAATCATGAAGTGGAACAACATTTATTGGATATTTCAAACTTTTTTAACAAATCAAAAACTGAAAAATTGGGTGTGCAAAATTATTCAGCCCCCTTAAGTTAATACTTTGTAGCGCCACCTTTTGCTGCTATTACAGCTGTAAGTCGCTTGGGGTATGTCTCTATCAGTTTTGCACATCGAGAGACTGAAATGTTTTCCCATTCCTCCTTGCAAAACAGCTCGAGCTCAGTGAGGTTGGATGGAGAGCATTTGTGAACAGCAGTTTTCAGTTCTTTCCACAGATTCTCGATTGGATTCAGGTCTGGACTTTGACTTGGCCATTCTAACACCTGGATATGTTTATTTTTGAACCATTCCATTGTAGATTTTGCTTTATGTTTTGGATCATTGTCTTGTTGGAAGACAAATCTCCGTCCCAGTCTCAGGTCTTTTGCAGACTCCATCAGGTTTTCTTCCAGAATGGTCCTGTATTTGGCTCCATCCATCTTCCCATCAATTTTAACCATCTTCCCTGTCCCTGCTGAAGAAAAGCAGGCCCAAACCATGATGCTGCCACCACCATGTTTGACAGTGGGGATGGTGTGTTCAGGGTGATGAGCTGTGTTGCTTTTACGCCAAACATAACGTTTTGCATTGTTGCCAAAAAGTTCAATTTTGGTTTCATCTGACCAGAGCACCTTCTTCCACATGTTTGGTGTGTCTCCCAGGTGGCTTGTGGCAAACTTTAAACAACACTTTTTATGGATATCTTTAAGAAATGGCTTTCTTCTTGCCACTCTTCCATAAAGGCCAGATTTGTGCAATATACAACTGATTGTTGTCCTATGGACAGTCTCCCACCTCAGCTGTAGATCTCTGCAGTTCATCCAGAGTGATCATGGGCCTCTTGGCTGCATCTCTGATCAGTCTTCTCCTTGTATGAGCTGAAAGTTTAGAGGGACGGCCAGGTCTTGGTAGATTTGCAGTGGTCTGATACTCCTTCCATTTCAATATTATCGCTTGCACAGTGCTCCTTGGGATGTTTAAAGCTTGGGAAATCTTTTTGTATCCAAATCCGGCTTTAAACTTCTTCACAACAGTATCTCGGACCTGCCTGGTGTGTTCCTTGTTCTTCATGATGCTCTCTGCGCTTTTAACGGACCTCTTAGACTATCACAGTGCAGGTGCATTTATACAGAGACTTGATTACACACAGGTGGATTGTATTTATCATCATTAGTCATTTAGGTCAACATTGGATCATTCAGAGATCCTCGCTGAACTTCTGGAGAGAGTTTGCTGAACTGAAAGTAAAGGGGCTGAATAATTTTGCACGCCCAATTTTTCAGTTTTTGATTTGTTAAAAAAGTTTGAAATATCCAATAAATGTCGTTCCACTTCATGATTGTGTCCCACTTGTTGTTTATTCTTCACAAAAAAATACAGTTTTATATCTTTATGTTTGAAGCCTGAAATGTGGCAAAAGGTCGCAAAGTTCAAGGGGGCCGAATACTTTCGCAAGGCACTGTATCCAATAAAATGATTCAGCAAACCGACTGAAGGCGCATGCACAGAGCAATATCGCATGCTGTTTGTTATGTTTGAAAGGGAACTCATAACTCTCTAGTGCAGAGAAGAACGTAGCGGCAAACTTTACAGGCCACACTAGAGACATTTAAAAAGAAGAAAAGAAGAAAGCAAGATAATAACTGATATCCTTCTATTCCCTTCCAGAAGATTCCTAATGCAAAAAATCACACAAGCATCCATCATGTGTAGGCCTACAATACACAATCATGGCTCTCAAATCATGTGGTCTATTTTACATATTTTGACTTCTTTCCTCTGTGCAAACTTGAAGTGAACCGCTGCAGAGTAAAGCAGGTTAACATCAGCGGAGGGAAAAACAGAACTGAAAAGATCCACTTGAGGACTTTCCTGGCTCTGTCACTGTCGATTCCACAGAAGAGCAGTCACCCTGAGAGCAAGGGCTCATGGGAGACGAGAGCTGGCTCGAATGGGCTCGAACCGCCTCGCGACTCTGTCTGCTTCACATTAACGCTTTGCATTACACACAGGAAGATGTGGGGAGAAAAACTCATGTCCTGGGCTCTGAAATCAAGTCAAACTCTCCCTCCGAGCAAAATCTATGTGACATCCACGGAACCGCTATACCCCCTGACGTCGCTACCAAGCTGTGTTTAGTGGCAGCGGACTGAGCACTTACTTCATTCACTGTGAAATGTACTTTAGCATGCGGGACGGGGAGTGAAATATCATAATACCAGTCAAATCCGACATGGCTTCTCTGAGTGGTGCTCGGGATAGCAGAAATAGAGAACATGTTGTCAGAGTGTTTTGATAGACATGGTCAGTTTAACCCAAGGTTTTAACAACAGGCTTCGTGATGGTGAGTCAGCAGGAGGGAGGCTGAGGGAGGTTAGGGAGTGAAGCCACGGTAGAAACCACGTGTATTTTCCGAGAACAGCCCAGAGCAGTCCAAATGGCTCTATGTGGTTTAGCGCCATCGCATTCCATGACCTCCGAGTCCTCAAAGAGAATTATCACATTATGACATTCCAACACACCCAAAATACAGCTCAAGGCTTTTCCACTCTCTGCCTCTGCTTCTTCTCTTCTCTGTGTGTCTGTCGATGTCTCAGAAAAACACTTCAATGGCCTTTACTCAATTGACATGTTTACTTCAGGTATTTGGCCATCCCCCTCTTTCCTTCACATACCCCTCTCTTTGTTTCTATTGGTCTCTCTTCCTCTCAGTCTACAGTGGGTTCCGATATTATTGACACCCTTGATAAACATGAGCAAAACTTACTGTAAAAAATAAATAATTCAAATACGGAGATATATTGTATGGCAATTTTTTTTTTTTTTTTTTTTTTACAATTGCTCAGAGAAAGAGATTTTGTTTAATCTCAAAATGGTATATGAATATAAATATTTAAATACATTTCAATAACTACACCTTGCAAGGATAACGACATAGTTGCTTTTCTAAAATGTTTTATGAGTTGGAGAACACATTGGGAGGGATACTAGACCATTCCTTCATACAGAATCCTTCCAGATCCTTGATATCCTTTATCTGCGCTTTTGGACTGCCCTCTTCAATTCAAACCAGAGGTTTTCGATGGGATTCAAGTTCGGAGACTGAATCCCAACGTATGGAGGAGCACGCCTGCAGCTAACAGTTTGAATGTCTCCCCCTAGTGGTTGCACTAAGTATACATGTATATTATAGCAAAACCATGGAGGATCCCAATAATAACGTTGTGTACACAAACTTTGATTTCAAAATATGGACATTTATATCATCACAGAACAATGTTTTGTTGTTGTTGTAAGGGTAATAATATAAGCCAGATAGGCCTATGACATACATTATCATATGTCATAAGTCCCAAAGAGAGTGTTTTGTCCTGCTCCTGCATTTATCCTAGTCATCAGCGACAGAGCATTGGGCTAGGTACATGTTTGACATCAATGTGTGTACAATTACAATGGTAATAAAATGGCAAATTTGAGGAAATGTTATATACAGGTAGAATGGAATGGTCTGCCGGTGTGGTAGGATTTGTGGTCTTTGACACTCATGTAGGTGTCATAACCAGACAAAAAATATTGCAATATATGTCTAAATATATATGTCATGACAGTGTTATGACAATGTTATGACAGTTTATGTCAGCTGTTATGACTTATGACAAGGTTATGACTGTGTCATAACGTGTTGATTTTGTGGCATTGTCATCACACTGTCACTGGGGCCCTTGTTAACCTTTTACACTTGTGGGAATTGACCTATATGAATGACTAAATGTGCATGTTTTTACAGAAGTAATATGAAAATGCATAACCATGTTAGCAATTGAAAAGGAATCCTTTGGAGATTATGGGAAAATTACTAGCGCAAAAGGTGAGGACACAACAGTTCAACTGACACGAGACTGAATCCAAACATTACACAGTTGATTTTATGCAGACTTGATATTTAGTGTACTTTTCGGTGCATTTGTTGATAACGAAATCTGAAAATACTCTGGATACATTCAGTAACGTGATAAGAATATTATTGGAAAATTTGGGGTAGGTGCAACATAAAATACAAGGGTTTGAGTGAGAGGACTAACTGTTGTCTCGCACACTCGCAGTTGTTTGGTTGGAACACAACCCTGCATCCCCTGTTGTTACTCAATCCAAAAACAGTCCATTATAAATCGCAATGTGCATCAGGCGGGCTTCATTTGAAAGCTTGTTCTTATGCCAACATGACTAGCTAAGTTATGAAAACACAATTTTACAGTGTTGGGCTTTCACAATGCAACGCAGAGAAACACATTGGAATTATTGTGCACATAGAAAAGAGACATGAGTGCATTCAGGTGTGTGTGCCGCGGCAAATTGTCTTAACAATAGACAAAAATAGTCTAATTCTGCTCAGAACAACCCAGATGTCAGAGTCGTGTGTATAGGTGGCAGGGAAGTCAGGCGCAGGAGAGTCAAACGGAGTGTAAAATGGAGTCTTTTAATGAATGTCCACGTAACATGCTCCATAACACTAATAAGAATAGAATAGAAACAAACATGGGTACGAAGACCAGTCGCGCACCTATACAACAACCACAACACTGACAATAAACAATCTCTGACAAAGACATGAGGGGAAACAGAGGGTTAAATACACAACAGGTAATGAATGGGTTTGAAACCAGGTGTGTAGGAAGACAAGACAAAACCAATTGAAAATGAAAAATGGATCGATGATGGCTAGAAGACCGGTGACGTCGACCGCCGAGCACCGCCCGAACAAGGAGAGGCAACGACTTCGGCAGAAGTCGTGACACCAGGGTATGATGCCATGTCATCTTGTAACTGTACATCAAACATAGTGATCATAAATGTTGACACTGTATATGACGTGAGTTTTATGATACGGAAAGGAGAAGTGCACTTTTGGACTCAAGGGTGTTTAGCTTGCTTTTATGACATCAAAGCGGTATTTATTAGAATCCTCAACGTCTCATCTTTCAAAATACATAGAGTCCTCTTCATTTACAGCATTTCTCTCACTCAGACAATAAATAAATGTGCCCAATTAGCGGGAGGGGTGGGGGAGACTTCATGTCGTGCGATGTGCTCAAGTTCAGAGCGGCTGTCAGTCAAAACCCATACAGAGCTGTGAAGTGCAGAGCAAGAGCTCTGACGTCATGTATACCATGTTACTGTACAGCCACTGTGTTCCAATATAGGTGTTTATCAGTGCCCAAATCAGCCGTTTTCAACCCGTATGTATATGCGTACGAGTGTAAGGGGTTAAGGACAATAGCATCATGAACTTTACCCAGTACAAGGACATTTTAGCCAAAAACCTGGTTTCCTCTACCATTAGGCTGAAACTTGTCCTCAAGTGGATCTTTCAGCAAAATAATAATCCCAAGCACATCAAAATAAATGGTTAATTAGCCACAAAATCAACATTTAGCAACGGACATCTCAGTCTCTGGACTTAAAATCCATAAGCAGTCCACAATCGCAGACGAAGGATATCAAAGATCTGGAAAGATTCTGTACTGAGGATTTGTCTAAGATCCCTCCCAATGTGTTCTCCAGCTCATAAATCATTTTAGAAAAAGGCTCAGTGCCATTGTCCTCGTAAGGTGAGGTATTAAAAAGGTATTGAAAACGTACCACCTTTTAAAAGAAAAAAACATATAACTTGTTAAACAAAATCTCTTTCTCTGAGCAACTGTATTGGTATAAAATAATATAATTCCCCCATTTGTTTTGCATACAATATAACTCAGCATTTGAATTGTTGTCAATAATTTAGGTATGTCTCTCCCTCTATTTCTGTCTCTGTCTCTCGGTTTGTTCACACTGTAAATGTAAACTTTTACAGTTGGTCATTTTTCTTTCTCTTAATCTGTCAACACTGATTGTTGATATGACTTAAATCCAGTTTTTCCATCATTTAAAAAAGTCTTCACAATCTTGATGGGCATTGTCTGTAGACCACACTAATAAAGTATATTGTATGATACCAATATAGGTTTGATATTGACATTACACAACACAGAGCAGAGCCAATCTTATAACAAATACTGTAAAATAGAGTACTTATCCTACATCAGATAAGAACAGTTTTTTTACGTGCGTATGAGTGCTTTGAGCAGACATCCAACTGTTTATGATTTAGCAGACTTGGAAAACGTTCAGAATGTTGGAGAAGTGACGGTATTCATAATGTATTAAAGCTCATTGCTTTGTTATCAGAACCATGTGGCAGCCCATGGTGCCATGCCATAACGGCATGATTGAAACGCAATTTAAACCGTGGTCACACTCCATTCTGATGTGACTCAAACTAAGTCTCTGTCCCAAATGGCATCCTATTCTCTACGTAGAGCACTATGGGGCCTGTTCAAAAGTAGTACCCCAAATAGGGAACAGGGTACCATTTGAGATGCAGCCCAGGAGGTCTCCAAAGTTCAGAGCTGCCTCCTCCTTAGCACGCCCATTAACTGTTCCGATACATCACGCTAGGAGTATGAACAACTAGAGAGCAACCTGTTCTTTTTCTGATTTACACAGTCATATGAGAGGGGCTTTAGATAAGCATGCACAGTATGTGTTCATCATAATAATTCACTTACTGTTAACTAGAAGCAGGGTCAATGAGTGTGTGTCCTTCATTTTAGTGTAGACTGAGGTTTTCACGCCGAGTTTAACATTCATCTTCAAAGTGTGTAATGCAGCTGTTCTGAAAGCGTCTTTAACTTTGATTACAACCTAAACACGGGTTATTCATCAATATATACAGCATCTTCATAACTCTAATACAAAGAGAGTGGGAGAGGTAAATAATGAGACAGAGAGAGAGAGAGAGAGAGAGAGAGAGAGAGAGAGAGAGAGAGAGAGAGAGAGAGAGAGAGAGAGAGAGAGAGAGAGAGAGAGAGAGAGAGAGAGAAATGAGTGAGACTGGAGAGAGTACTAATTAGTGTCCAGTTTAACTGTGCTACAGTAACTCCAGACACCAGGCTCCAGTGTTATGAAGGGACGCCCCACTGTACGAGACATAAAAGCAAACACAAATGTCTAATTACACCATCATCATCTCTCCCTCCCTACTGCCTCGTTTGTCTGCGCCACTCGTTAATTGGTGACCTGCACGATTGGTCAGAAACACAATGGCTCTGATGATGGAGCCAATTAGATGGCGGGGTGTACACATGCCCTGCCGCGCCGGTTACGGCTGCCGCATCATGCCTCATCGGACTCAAAACGAACCGTTACGGACCCAAGCACAGGATGGGACATTTGGAACCACACTACCCCATCTCTCACTCTCATCACTCTCGCTGTTCCACATTAAACAAACAACTTATACAGGCTTTATAGAGCATTCACAAGTCTACATAAGCCCTACGTAGATGCCTCACAAACAGTTATGAGCAAAGTCATAGTACTGTGGAGGCTGTGTAACGGTTAGACAGTATATTGAGTCAAAGGCTGTTACGGTGGAGCAGAGTGAATACAGTACTGTACTGTAGAAACAGAGAAAGGAACGTTAATCTACTTTAGTAAAGGGTAAGTGAAGACAAACATAATGAGACATTTCCATCTGATAATATACATAGCATCTTCTGCTATATACTCTGACACAAACACATATAAATCAACTAGAATTAGCGAGATAATCTTCAGCCATATCTAACTCTATGATAACAAAGGCAAGTGTTGCTGCTACATTGGCAGGGCTATGTAAATATAACCCTCCAAAGTGACTTTTGCCTGCCAACAAGCATTGTTAAAGTGCTCGGCTTCTTTTCATATCAAGTGGATGAGCAGTGTTTCATTCCACTTTTCTACATCTAGCAAACATGCCAGAATGGGGTTAAATTATTTCAGTGTTTTCTTTTCTTGCTCTGCCACTTGCACGATAAATCAAGAACAAAGAGTTGTGTGGACTGACACTAAAACGCTACAATATTTTGGCTGATTGTCGCAAACGATAAATATTTTGTTTTCTCTGTGCACTTTTAAACCCTGCGTCTGCTCGACACGCATCATGCCTTGTCATTGGTTGGCTTTGTTCTTACCTCCCAGACTCCTTTATGTCTGTAAGGCTCTGGGGACCCTGGGACGATGAGGCCTCGCTGATCCAACCAGTAAATATTTCATGGCCTTACAATGACATGAAATCGAATCTTAGCAAAACTCTTCATTTCCACCCCTTCGAAAGAAGAGGAGGAGGGGGGAGAGGGGTGAGGGATGAGAAGGGTTACATCTATGAAATCCCAAACTCTAATTAGTCTGCATGGCTCTAACGAGCGAGGGAGGAATAAGTGCATGGTCGGGGGATAATTAAGCGATTGTGACTGGCGTGTACGTGAGCTGTCGCTCCGATGGCCAGCGCTGTCACGCTCCTCGTTGCTACCGCGACCGGACAGCCTCCCCGTCCACTTTGATCTGGGCTCATGCATACGGAATGAGGTCAGACCGTGGTCATAAACACACACACATACATACATACGCACGCAGGCATGCTTGCACACACAAGGATGCCCTCAGAAGCACACACACACTCATTAAAGAGAGAGTCCCCTCGGAGGGAGGGAGAGGGCTCCTGTTCAAAGGGCCGTCGTACCAGGACCCCTGCAACGGGAGACTGACACTCAGACACGGATGAAGAAAGGGGGACAGGAGGGGAGGATAGACAGGGGGTGAGGGATGAGAATATGTCAGTTTCTTACTGCTCATCCACATCACTTAACCATGGCCTTAATATGGTTAGAGGGGTAAGACAAATGATTGACCCCAACGCGAGTGAGGGAACTTTTAGATAATTCAATATATCAGAGATATATCATCTGATCTCACACTGCTAATGAGGAGGACCCTCTGAAAGGCAGAAAAAGAAAGACTGGACGGTCTTCTGAGATGGGAGGGGTTGAGGGTAGCTGAAAGATGGGACTAAAAACAAACAAACGATAACTATTGTAAAATATACTGTGTCCCGTAAAATGTATATATGGAAGTAGAAGCCTACGTGTTGTTGTCCATTAGTTGACTCCAATAAGGGGAGGGGTGGTAGGGTTAGTTACAAAAATATATATATGGGGGATTGGAAATGATGCAGACAATTACATTGATGGAAGCCACACTCTATTTGCAATATAAAACTTTATGTATATATATATATATATATAAATGTCCCTATAGATTCCATGAACTGGGCAGTGAAGTACATAATTCTGGATGACAGAATGTTTATTTAAATTAATTTACTGTACTCTAGTTTCCCTGGACTGGAAAGCCCTTCTCTGGTTGCCTAACTCCCGAAGGTCCAGTAACTTCTTTCAAGAATGTAAAACCTCAATTAGTTACATATTTGAAGAGACTTTATACTGTATGTAATGTTCAATTGAGATTCTCCATTGGAAGGGCTTCTTTGCTCCCGAGTGGTGCAGCGGTCTAAGGCACTGCATCTCAGTGCGTCACTGCAGTCACTGGTTCAAATCCAGGCTGCGCACAATTGGCCCAGCACCGTCCGGGTGTGGCTGGGGTAGGCTGTCATTGTAAATAAGAATATGTTCTTAACTGACTTGCCTAGTTAAATAAAGGTAAAAGAAAAATGTACAAAAATTGTCTAGGGCTAGGCTTAATCTGTGTCTGGGAAACCAGCGCTATTAGATCATAAAGGGTGTACTCACCACCGTGTCTGATAACTTGGGTTTAACCACCTTCATGAAGGCTCCCCGTGCCTCAGCCTCCTGCTGTTCAATCTTACAAACCTTCCTCGTGTCTAGGAACTTTAGGGTGGGTAGCTTGTGCAGAACAAAATACCTGAGGAAACACACACAAACAATAATATATGATAACTAACAGATGTACCTTATGTATGGCATCATGACTTGTGTCGGTTGACTGTACACCAAACCTTATAACACACACTTTACTTTATAGAACAATGTTTACATAAAAAAATACACAAACAAACGTATATCTACATGACATGATTTGAGAACAAAAATCAAGATTACTATACAAACTGAACACATCTAGTGAATACGTCACAAACCACAAGATGTCTGTACTGTATAATAGAGAACATAAACTGCCAGAGCATAACAACTAGTTAATATCCACCTACAAAAGTAATTACGCAAATCTAATTCTAAAATTAGTAAAACAGCACATATCAGCAAACATCTTGAAAAGAAGACGACTTGTTTACTCAGTATAGATTTAATGGCGATGATATCTATCCTTCCATGTAATAACCTTCAAAGCTGATAAAAAATAAGGACGGAAATATAAATAGAACGAAAGGAGATACGCCCCATCTGCCAGAGCTGCCATTCCTGTAACATCACAGATCTATATTCTACGCTTTCAGACACTCTCTATCTTTCATTGGGAGGGAGAGGAAACGTCGGCTAGATAATGGCTGGGATACGGAGATGACAACAGATCCTTTCAGAGAGCGAGAGAGCGGGTGGGAGCGGAGCAGGGGAACAGACATGTCAAGGCTGGAGGTTCCAGCCAAACAGAACACAGTAACAGACATGCAGCAGCAGCTAAGTGAAGGGTGAGGAGGGACGAGGAGGAACCACAATATGGGCACAGCCCGGTCCCTGATGATGATGGTGGTAATGTTGGAGCTGAAGATAGTTAGTAAAACCAACGTCAGGTTGTCAACACACTAGGATTTTAGGGAAGGGAGCTATGGATTGATCTATATACTAAATACTTACTATATAAACAATAACAATGTCACAAACAGTATATTATGACTCAAATCTGAGAACATCTGCATATAGGTTTTGATTGAATAGAGCTACAATACCCGAAACATACCAGGCTGGAGGTGTTTGAGCAGTTGAGTTACACAGTGATAAATCCTATGCTAATGTAGTTAATAATACACAAGTCTTAAATAGACATTGTCTGACAAAGAGGAAGAATTATAATTCAAGCCTCATTTTGTCAGTTAATTATTCTCATCCTCTTCTATGGAGGGTTGAGTGGATGGGTTGAGATTGAGTGAATGGGTTGAGGGCTGAGTGAATGGGTTGAGGGCTGAGTGAATGGGTTGAGGGTTGAGTGAATGGGTTGAGAGTTGAGTGAATGGGCTGAGAGTTGAGTGAATGGGTTGAGGTTGAGTGGATGGGTTGAGGGTTGAGTGGATGGGTTGAGGGTTGAGTGAATGGGTTGAAGGCTGAGTGAATGGGTTGAGGGTTGAGTGAATGGGTTGAGGGTTGAGTGGATGGGTTCAGGTTTAGTGAATGGGTTTAGGTTGAGTGGATGGGATGAGGGTTGAGTGGATGGGATGAGGGTTGAGTGGATGGGTTGAGGGTTGAGTGGATGGGTTGAGGGCTGAGTGAATGGGTTGAGGGTTGAGTGAATGGGTTGAGGGTTGAGTGAATGGGCTGAGAGTTGAGTGAATGGGTTGAGGTTGAGTGAATGGGTTGAGGTTGAGTGAATGGGTTGAGGGTTGAGTGAATGGGTTGAGGTTGAGTGGATGGGTTGAGGGTTGAGTGGATGGGTTGAGGGTTGAGTGAATGGGTTGAAGGCTGAGTAAATGGGTTGAGGGTTGAGTGAATGGGTTGAGGGTTGAGTGGATGGGTTCAGGTTTAGTGAATGGGTTGAGGTTGAGTGGATGTGATGAGGGTTGAGTGGATGGGATGAGGGTTGAGTGGATGGGGTTGAGGGTTGAGTGGATGGGTTGAGTGAATGGGTTGAGAGTTGAGTGGATGGGTTGAGGTTTAGTGAATGGGTTGAGGTTTAGTGAATGGGTTGAGGTTGAGTGGATGGGTTGAGAGTTGAGTGAATGGGCTGAGAGTTGAGTGAATGGGTTGAGGTTGAGTGAATGGGTTGAGGGTTGAGTGAATGGGCTGAGGTTGAGTGGATGGGTTGAGGGTTGAGTGGATGGTTGAGGTTGAGAGGAATGGGTTGAGGGTTGACTGGTTGGGGTTGAGGATTGAGTGGAAGGGTTCAGGTTTAGTGAATGGGTTGAGGTTTAGTGGATGGGTTGAGGTTGAGTGGATGGGTTGAGGGTTGAGTGGATGGGGTTGAGGGTTGAGTGGATGGGTTGAGGGTTGAGTGGATGGGGTTGAGTGGATGGGTTGAGTGAATGGGTTGAGGAATGAGTGAATGGGTTGAGGATTGAGTGAATGGGTTGAGGTTGAATGGATGGTTGAGGGCTGAGTGGACGGGTTGAGTGAATGGGTTGAGGGTTAATGAATGGGTTTAGGTTGAGTGGATGGTTGATGGCTGAGTGGATGGTTGAGGGCTGAGTGGATGGTTGAGGGCTGAGTGGATGGGTTGAGGTTGAGTGAGTGGGTTGAGGGTTGAGTGAGTGGATGGTTGAGCTTGAGAGGAATGGGTTGAGGGTTGACTGGATGGGGTTGAGGGTTGAGTGGATGGGTTCAGGTTTAGTGAATGGGTTGAGGTTGAGTGGATGGGTTGAGGGTTGAGTGGATGGGGTTGAGGGTTGAGTGGATGGGTTGAGGATTGAGTGGATGGGATGAGGGTTGAGTGGATGGGGTTGAGGGTTGAGTGGATGGGTTGAGTGAATGGGTTGAGGGTTGAGTGAATGTGTTGAAGGTTGAGTGAATGGGTTGAGGTTGAGTGGATGGCTGAGTGGATGGTTGAGGGCTGAGTGGGTGGTTGAGGGTTGAGTGGATGGGTTGAGGGTTGAGTGAATGGGTTTAGGTTGAGTGGATGGGTTTAGGTTGAGTGAATGGGTTGAGGTTGAGTGAATGGGTAGAGGTTGAGTGGATGGTTGAGGTTGAGAGGATGGGTTGAGGGTTGAGTGGATGGGTTGACAGTTGAGTGGATGGGTTTAGGTTGAGTGGATAGTTGAGGGCTGAGTGGATGGGTTGAGGTTGATTGAATGGGTTGAGGGTTGATGTATGGGTTTAGGTTGAGTGGATGGTTGAGGGCTGAGTGGATGGTTGAGGTTGAGTGGATGGGTTTAGGTTGAGTGGATTGGTTGAGGATTAAGTGAATGGGTTGAGGTTGAGTGAATGGGTTGAGGTTGAGTGGATGGGGTTAGGTTGAGTGGATGGGTTGAGGTTGAGTGGATGGGTTTAGGTTGAGTGGATTGGTTGAGGATTAAGTGAATGGGTTGAGGTTGAGTGAATGGCTTTAGGCTGAGTGGATGGTTGAGGGTGAGTCGATGGGTTGAGGTTGAATTAATGGGTTGAGGGTTGAGTGAATGGATTTAGGTTGAGTGGATGGTTGAGGGCTGAGTGGATGGTTGAGGGCTGAGTGGATGGGTTGAGGTTGAATGAACGGGTTGAGGGTTGAGTGAATGGCTTTAGGTTGAGTGGATGGTTGAGGGCTGAGTGGATGGTTGAGTGGATGGGTTGAGGTGTAGAGAAGGGGGTGAGGTTGAGTGGCTGGTTGAGGACTGAGGGGATGGTGGAGGACTGAGGGATGGTTGGGGATTGAGTGGATGAGTTGAGGTTGAGTGGATGGTTTAGGTTGAGTGGATGGTTGAGGGTTGAGTGGATGGGTTGAGGGTTGAGTGAATGGCTTTAGGTTGAGTGGATGGTTGAGGGCTGAGTGGATGGTTGAGTGGATGGGTTGAGGTTGAGTGAATGGGTTGAGGGTTGAGTGGATGGTTGAGGACTGAGTGGATGGTTGAGGACTGAGTGGATGGTTAAGGCTGGAAGGGAGGAGGTGAGGTGAGTGGATGGTGTAGGTGAGTGGATGGTTTAGGTTGAGTGGATGGCTTTATGGCTGAGTGGATGGGTTGAGGTTGAGTAGATGGGTTGATGGTTGAGTGAATGGGTTGAGGTTGAGTGGATGGTTGAGGTTGAGAGGATGGGTTGAGGATTAAGTGGATGGGTTGAGGTTGAGTGGATGGGTTTAGGTTGAGTGGATGGTTGAGGTTGAGAGGATGGGTTGAGGGCTGAGTGAATGGGTTGAGGGTTGAGTGAATGGGTTTTGAGGTAGAGTGAATGGTTGAGGTTTAGTGAATGGATTGAGGTTGAGTGGATGGGTTTAGGTTGAGTGGATGGTTGAGGTTGAGTGAATGGTTGAGGGTTGAGTGGATGGGTTGAGGTTGAGTGGATGGGTTTAGGTTGAGTGGATGGTTGAGGTTGAGTGAATGGTTGAGGGTTGAGTGGATGGGTTGAGGTTGAGTGGATGGGGTTAGGTTGAGTGGATGGGTGAGGTTGAGTGGATGGGTTAGGTTGAGTGGATTGGTTGAGTATTAAGTGAATGGGTTGAGGTTGAGTGAATGGGTTGAGGTTGAGTGGATGGGTTTAGGCTGAGTGGATGGTTGAGGGTTGAGTGGATGTGTTGAGGTTGAATTAATGGGTTGAGGGTTGAGGAATGGATTTAGGTTGAGTGGATGGTTGAGTGGATGGGTTGAGGTTGAGTGAATGGGTTGAGGGTTGAGTGGATGGTTGAGGACTGAGTGGATGGTTGAGGATTGAGTGGATGAGTTGAGGTTGAGTGGATGGTTTAGGTTGAGTGGATGGTTGAGGGTTGAGTGGATGGGTTGAGGGTTGAGTGAATGGCTTTAGGTTGAGTGGATGGTTGAGGGCTGAGTGGATGGTTGAGTGGATGGGTTGAGGTTGAGTGAATGGGTTGAGGGTTGAGTGGATGGTTGAGGACTGAGTGGTGGGGGTGGGGATGGTTGAGGATTGAGTGGATGAGTTGAGGTTGAGTGGATGGTTTAGGTTGAGTGGATGGTTGAGGGTTGAGTGGATGGGTTGAGGGTTGAGTGAATGGCTTTAGGTTGAGTGGATGGTTGAGGGCTGAGTGGATGGGTTGAGGTTGAGTGAATGGGTTGAGGGTTGAGTGGATGGTTGAGGACTGAGTGGATGGTTGAGGACTGAGTGGATGGTTGAGGCTTGAGTGTATGAGTTGAGGTTGAGTGGATGGTTTAGGTTGAGTGGATGGCTTTATGCTGAGTGGATGGTTGAGGTTGAGTGGATGGGTTGAGGTTGAGTGGATGAGTTTAGGTTGAGTGAATGGGTTGAGGTTGAGTGGATGGTTGAGGTTGAGAGGATGGGTTGAGGGTTGAGTGGATGGGTTGAGGTTGAGTGGATGGGTTTAGGTTGAGTGGATGGTTGAGGTTGAGAGGAGGGTTGAGGGCTGAGTGAATGGGTTGAGGGTTGAGTGGATGGGTTTAGGTTGAGTGAATGGTTTGAGGTTGAGTGGATGGTTGAGGTTGAGAGGATGGGTTGAGGGATGAGTGGATGGGTTGAGGTTGAGTGGATGGGTTTAGGTTGAGTGGATGGTTGAGGGTTGAGTGGATGGTTGAGGACTGAGTGGATGGTTGAGGATTGAGTGGATGAGTTGAGGTTGAGTGGATGGTTTAGGTTGAGTGGATGGTTGAGGGTTGAGTGGATGGGTTGAGGGTTGAGTGAATGGCTTTAGGTTGAGTGGATGGTTGAGGGCTGAGTGGATGGTTGAGTGGATGGGTGAGGTTGAGTGAATGGGTTGAGGGTTGAGTGGATGGTTGAGGACTGAGTGGATGGTTGAGGATTGAGTGGATGAGTGAGGTTGAGTGGATGGTTTAGGTTGAGTGGATGGTTGAGGGTTGAGTGGATGGGTTGAGGGTTGAGTGAATGGCTTTAGGTTGAGTGGATGGTTGAGGGCTGAGTGGATGGGTTGAGGTTGAGTGAATGGGTTGAGGGTTGAGTGGATGGTTGAGGACTGAGTGGATGGTTGAGGACTGAGTGGATGGTTGAGGCTTGAGTGTATGAGTTGAGGTTGAGTGGATGGTTTAGGTTGAGTGGATGGCTTTATGCTGAGTGGATGGTTGAGGTTGAGTGGATGGGTTGAGGTTGAGTGGATGAGTTTAGGTTGAGTGAATGGGTTGAGGTTGAGTGGATGGTTGAGGTTGAGAGGATGGGTTGAGGGTTGAGTGGATGGGTTGAGGTTGAGTGGATGGGTTTAGGTTGAGTGGATGGTTGAGGTTGAGAGGATGGGTTGAGGGCTGAGTGAATGGGTTGAGGGTTGAGTGGATGGGTTTAGGTTGAGTGAATGGTTTGAGGCTGAGTGGATGGTTGAGGTTGAGAGGATGGGTTGAGGGATGAGTGGATGGGTTGAGGTTGAGTGGATGGGTTTAGGTTGAGTGGATGGTTGAGGGCTGAGTGGATGGGTTGAGGTTGATGTATGGGTTTAGGTTGATGTATGGGTTTAGGTTGAGTGGATGGTTGAGGGCTGAGTGGATGGTTGAGGGCCGAATGGATGGGTTGAGTGTTGAGTGAATGGCTTTAGGTTGAGTGGATGGTTGAGGGCTGAGTGGATGGTTGAGTGGATGGGTTGACGTTGAGTGAATGGGTTGAGGGTTGAGCGGATGGTTGAGGACTGAGTGGATGGTTGAGGACTGAGTGGATGGTTGAGGTTTGAGTGTATGAGTTGAGGTTGAGTGGATGGTTTAGGTTGAGTGGATGGCTTTATGCTGAGTGGATGGTTGAGGTTGAGTGGATGGGTTGAGGTTGAGTGGATGGTTTAGGTTGAGTGAATGGGTTGAGGTTGAGTGGATGGTTGAGGTTGAGAGGATGGGTTGAGGGTTGAGTGGATGGGTTGAGGTTGAGTGGATGGGTTTAGGTTGAGTGGATGGTTGAGGTTGAGAGGATGGGTTGAGGGCTGAGTGGATGGGTTTAGGTTGAGTGAATGGTTTGAGGTTGAGTGGATGGTTGAGGTTGAGAGGATGGGTTGAGGGTTGAGTGGATGGGTTGAGGTTGAGTGGATGGGTTTAGGTTGAGTGGATGGTTGAGGGCTGAGTGGATGGGTTGAGGTTGATGTATGGCTTGAGGGTTGATGTATGGGTTTAGGTTGAGTGGATGGTTGAGGGCTGAGTGGATGGGTTGAGGTTGATGTATGGGTTTAGGTTGATGTATGGGTTTAGGTTGAGTGGGTAGTTGAGGGCTGAGTGGATGGGTTTAGGTTGAGTGGATGGTTGAGGGCTGAGTGGATGGGTTGAGGTTGATGTATGGGTTTAGGTTGATGTATGGGTTTAGGTTGAGTGGATGGTTGAGGGCTGAGTGGATGGTTGAGTGGATGGGTTGAGGTTGAGTGAATGGGTTGAGGGTTGAGCGGATGGTTGAGGACTGAGTGGATGGTTGAGGACTGAGTGGATGGTTGAGGTTTGAGTGTATGAGTTGAGGTTGAGTGGATGGTTGAGGTTGAGAGGATGGTTGAGGGTTGAGTGGATGGGTTGAGGTTGAGTGGATGGGTTTAGGTTGAGTGGATGGTTGAGGTTGAGAGGATGGGTTGAGGGCTGAGTGGATGGGTTTAGGTTGAGTGAATGGTTTGAGGTTGAGTGGATGGTTGAGGTTGAGAGGATGGGTTGAGGGTTGAGTGGATGGGTTGAGGTTGAGTGGATGGGTTTAGGTTGAGTGGATGGTTGAGGGCTGAGTGGATGGGTTGAGGTTGATGTATGGCTTGAGGGTTGATGTATGGGTTTAGGTTGAGTGGATGGTTGAGGGCTGAGTGGATGGTTGAGGGCCGAGTGGATGGTTGAGGGTTGAGTGGATGGGTCGAGGGTTGAGTGGATGGGTTGAGGGTTGAGTGGATGGGTTGAGGTTGAGTGGATGGGTTGAGGTTGAGTGGATGGTTCAGGGTGGAGTGGATGGTTGAGGTTGAGTGGATGGGTTGAGGTTGAGTGGATGGGTTGAGGTTGAGTGGATGGTTCAGGGTGGAGTGGATGGTTGAGGTTGAGTGAATGTGTTGAGGGTTGAGTGAATGGGTTGAGGTTGAGGTTGAGTGGATGGGTTTAGGTTAAGTGGATGGGATGAGGGTTGAGTGGATGGGTTGAGGGTTGAGTGGATGGGTTGAGGGTTGAGTGGATGGTTGAGTGAATGGGTTGAGGGTTGAGTGGATGTGTTGAGCGTTGAGTAGATGGGTTGATGGTTGAGTGGATGGGTTGAGTTGATGGGTTGAGGTTGAATGAATGTGTTGAGGGTTGAGTGAATGGGTTGAGGTTGAGTGGATGGGTTTAGGTTGAGTGAAAGGGTTGAGGTTGAGTGGATGGTTGAGGTTGAGAGGATGTGTTGAGGGTTGAGTGGATGGGTTGAGGTTGAGTGGATGGGTTTAGGTTGAGTGGATTGGATGAGGATTAAGTGAATGGGTTGAGGTGTAGTGAATGGGTTGAGGTTGAGTGGATGGGTTTAGGCTGAGTGGATGGTTGAGCGTTGAGTGGATGGGTTGAGGTTGAATGAATGGGTTGAGGGTTGAATTAATGGGTTGAGTGAATGGATTTAGGTTGAGTGGATGGTTGAGGGCTGAGTGGATGGTTGAGGGTTGAGTGGATGGGTTGAGGTTGAATGAACGGGTTGAGGGTTGAGTGAATGGATTTAGGTTGAGTGGATGGGTTGAGGGTTGAGGTTGAGTGGATGTGTTTAGGTTGAGTGGATGGTTCAGGGTGGAGTGGATGGTTAAGGGTTGAGTGGATGGGTTGAGGGCTGAGTGGATGGGTTGAGTTGATGGGTTGAGGTTGAGTGAATGTGTTGAAGGGCTGAGTGAATGGGTTGAGGTTGAGTGGATGGGTTTAGGTTGAGTGGATGGGTTGAGGGTTGAGTGAATGGGTTGAGGGTTGAGTGGATGGGTTGAGGGTTGAGTGGATGTGTTGAGCGTTGAGTAGATGGGTTGATGGCTGAGTGGATGGTTGAGTGATTGGGTTGAGGGTTGAGTGGATGGGGTTGAGGGTTGAGTGGATGAGTTGAGTGAATGGGTTGAGGTTGAGTGGATGGTTGAGGTTGAGAGGATGGGTTGAGGGTTGACTGGATAGGGTTGAGGGTTGAGTGGATGGGTTGAGGGTTGAGTGAATGGGTTGAGGGTTGAGTGAATGGGTTGAGGGTTGAGTGAATGGGTTGATGGTTGAGTGAATTGGTTGAGGTTGAGTGAATGGGTTGATGGTTGAGTGAATTGGTTGAGGTTGAGTGGATGGGTTTAGGTTGAGGGGATGGTTGAGGGCTGAGTGGATGGGTTGAGGTTGAGTGAATGGGTTGAGGGTTGATGTATGGGTTTAGGTTGAGTGGATGGTTGAGGGCTGAGTGGATGGTTGAGGGCTGAGTGGATGGTTGAGGGTTGAATGGATGAGTTGAGGTTGAGTGGATGGTTTAGGTTGAGTGGATGGTTTAGGTTGAGTGGATGGCTTTATGCTGAGTGGATGGTTGAGGTTCAGATTGAGTGGATGGGTTGAGGTTGAGTGGATGGGTTTAGGTTGAGTGAATGGGTTGAGGTTGAGTGGATGGTTGAGTTTGAGTGAATGGGTTGAGGTTGAGAGGATGGGTTGAGGGCTGAGTGAATGGGTTGAGTGAATGGATTGAGGTTGAGTGGATGGGTTTAGGTTCAGTGGATGGTTGAGGTTGAGTGAATGGTTGAGGGTTGAGTGGATGGGTTGAGGTTGAGTGGATGGGTTTAGGTTGAGTGGATGGTTGAGGTTGAGCGAATGGTTGAGGGTTGAGTGGATGGGTTGAGGTTGAGTGGATGGGGTTAGGTTGAGTGGATGGGTTGAGGTTGAGTGGATGGGTTTAGGTTGAGTGGATTGGTTGAGGATTAAGTGAATGGGTTGAGGTTGAGTGAATGGGTTGAGGTTGAGTGGATGGGTTTAGGCTGAGTGGATGGTTGAGGGTTGAGTGGATGGGTTGAGGTTGATGTATGGGTTGAGGGTTGAGTGAATTGATTTAGGTTGAGTGGATGGTTGAGGGCTGAGTGGATGGTTGAGTGGATGGGTTGAGGTTGAGTGAATGGGTTGAGGGTTGAGTGGATGGTTGAGGACTGAGTGGATGGTTGAGGACTGAGTGGATAGTTGAGGATTGAGTGGATGAGTTGAGGTTGAGTGGATGGTTTAGGTTGAGTGGATGGTTGAGGGTTGAGTGGATGGGTTGAGGGTTGAGTGAATGGCTTTAGGTTGAGTGGATGGTCGAGGGCTGAGTGGATGGTTGAGTGGATGGGTTGAGGTTGAGTGAATGGGTTGAGGGTTGAGTGGATGGTTGAGGACTGGGTGGATGGTTGAGGATTGAGTGTATGAGTTGAGGTTGAGTGGATGGTTTAGGTTGAGTGGATGGCTTTATGCTGAGTGGATGGTTGAGGTTGAGTGGATGGGTTGAGGTTGAGTGGATGGGTTTAGGTTGAGTGAATGGGTTGAGGTGTAGTGGATGGTTGAGGTTGAGAGGATGGGTTGAGGGTTGAGTGGATGGGTTGAGGTTCAATGGATGAGTTTAGGTTGAGTGGATGGTTGAGGTTGAGAGGATGGGTTGAGGGCTGAGTGAATGGGTTGAGGGTTGAGTGGATGGGTGTAGGTTGAGTGAATGGTTTGAGGTTGAGTGGATGGTTGAGGTTGAGAGGATGGGTTGAGGGTTGAGTGGATGTGTTGAGGTTGAGTGGATGGGTTTAGGTTGAGTGGATGGTTGAGGGCTGAGTGGATGGGTTGAGGTTGATGTATGGGTTGAGGGTTGATGTATGGGTTTAGGTTGAGTGGATGGTTGAGGGCTGAGTGGATGGTTGAGGGCCGAGTGGATGGTTGAGGGTTGAGTGGATGGGTCGAGGGTTGAGTGGATGGGTCGAGGGTTGAGGGGATGGGTTGAGGGTTGAGTGAATGGGTTGAGGGTTGAGTGAATGGGTTGAGGTTGAGTGGATGGGTTGCGGGTTGAGTGGATGGGGTTGAGGGTTGAGTGGATGGGTTGAGGGTTGAGTGGATGGGATGAGTGTTGAGTGGATGGGGTTGAGTGGATGGGTTGAGTGAATGGGTTGAGGGTTGAGTGAATGGGTTGAGGATTGAGTGAATGGGTTGAGGGTTGAGTGGATGGTTGAGGACTGAGTGGATGGTTGAGGACTGAGTGGATGGATTTAGGTAGAGTGGATGGTTGAGGGCTGAGTGGATGGTTGAGGGTTGAGTGGATGGGTTGAGGTTGAATGAACGGGTTGAGGGTTGAGTGTATGTGTTGAGGTTGAGTGGATGGTTTAGGTTGAGTGGATGGCTTTATGCTGAGTGGATGGTTGAGGTTGAGTGGATGGGTTGAGGTTGAGTGGATGGGTTTAGGTTGAGTGAATGGGTTGAGGTTGAGTGGATGGTTGAGGTTGAGAGGATGGGTTGAGGGCTGAGTGAATGGGTTGAGGGTTGAGTGGATGGGTTTAGGTTGAGTGAATGGTTTGAGGTTGAGTGGATGGTTGAGGTTGAGAGGATGGGTTGAGGGTTGAGTGGATGTGTTGAGGTTGAGTGGATGGGTTTAGGTTGAGTGGATGGTTGAGGGCTGAGTGGATGGGTTGAGGTTGATGTATGGGTTGAGGGTTGATGTATGGGTTTAGGTTGAGTGAATGGTTGAGGGCTGAGTGGATGGTTGAGGGCCGAGTGGATGGTTGAGGGTTGAGTAGATGGGTCGAGGGTTGAGTGGATGGGTTGAGGGTTGAGTGAATGGGTTGAGGGTTGAGTGAATGGGTTGAGGTTGAGTGAATGGGTTGAGGTTGAGTGGATGGGTTTAGGTTGAGTGCATGGTTGAGGTTGAGTGAATGGTTGAGGGTTGAGTGGATGGGTTGAGGTTGAGTGGATGGGTTGAGGATTGAGTGGATGGTTGAGGTTGAGTGAATGGGTTGAGGTTGAGTGGATGGGGTTAGGTTGAGAGGATGGTTGAGGTTGAGTGGATGGGTTTAGGCTGAGTGGATGGTTGAGGGTTGAATTAATGGGTTTAGGGTTGAGTGAATGGATTTAGGTTGAGTGGATGGTTGAGGGCTGAGTGGATGGTTGAGGGCTGAGTGGATGGTTGATGGTTGAGTGGATGGGTTGAGGTTGAATGAACGGGTTGAGGGTTGAGTGAATGGCTTTAGGTTGAGTGGATGGTTGAGGGCTGAGTGGATGGTTGAGGGCTGAGTGGATGGTTGAGTGGATGGGTTGAGGGTTGAGTGGATGGTTGAGGGCTGAGTGGATGGTTGAGGGCTGAGTGGATGGTTGAGGGTTGAATGGATGAGTTGAGGTTGAGTGGATGGTTTAGGTTGAGTGGATGGTTTAGGTTGAGTGGATGGCTTTATGCTGAGTGGATGGTTGAGGTTGAGTGGATGGGTTGAGGTTGAGTGGATGGGTTTAGGTTGAGTGAATGGGTTGAGGTTGAGTGGATGGTTGAGTTTGAGTGAATGGGTTGAGGTTGAGAGGATGGGTTGAGGGCTGAGTGAATGGGTTGAGGGTTGAGTGAATGGGTTGAGGTTGAGTGAATGGATTGAGGTTGAGTGGATGGGTTTAGGTTGAGTGGATGGTTGAGGTTGAGTGAATGGTTGAGGGTTGAGTGGATGGGTTGAGGTTGAGTGGATGGGTTTAGGTTGAGTGGATGGTTGAGTTTGAGCGAATGGTTGAGGGTTGAGTGGATGGGTTGAGGTTGAGTGGATGGGGTTAGGTTGAGTGGATGGGTTGAGGTTGAGTGGATGGGTTTAGGTTGAGTGGATTGGTTGAGGATTAAGTGAATGGGTTGAGGTTGAGTGAATGGGTTGAGGTTGAGTGGATGGGTTTAGGCTGAGTGGATGGTTGAGGGTTGAGTGGATGGGTTGAGGTTGATGTATGGGTTGAGGGTTGAGTGAATTGATTTAGGTTGAGTGGATGGTTGAGGGCTGAGTGGATGGTTGAGTGGATGGGTTGAGGTTGAGTGAATGGGTTGAGGGTTGAGTGGATGGTTGAGGACTGAGTGGATGGTTGAGGACTGAGTGGATAGTTGAGGATTGAGTGGATGAGTTGAGGTTGAGTGGATGGTTTAGGTTGAGTGGATGGTTGAGGGTTGAGTGGATGGGTTGAGGGTTGAGTGAATGGCTTTAGGTTGAGTGGATGGTCGAGGGCTGAGTGGATGGTTGAGTGGATGGGTTGAGGTTGAGTGAATGGGTTGAGGGTTGAGTGGATGGTTGAGGACTGGGTGGATGGTTGAGGATTGAGTGTATGAGTTGAGGTTGAGTGGATGGTTTAGGTTGAGTGGATGGCTTTATGCTGAGTGGATGGTTGAGGTTAAGTGGATGGGTTGAGGTTGAGTGGATGGGTTTAGGTTGAGTGAATGGGTTGAGGTGTAGTGGATGGTTGAGGTTGAGAGGATGGGTTGAGGGTTGAGTGGATGGGTTGAGGTTCAATGGATGAGTTTAGGTTGAGTGGATGGTTGAGGTTGAGAGGATGGGTTGAGGGCTGAGGGAATGGGTTGAGGGTTGAGTGGATGGGTGTAGGTTGAGTGAATGGTTTGAGGTTGAGTGGATGGTTGAGGTTGAGAGGATGGGTTGAGGGTTGAGTGGATGTGTTGAGGTTGAGTGGATGGGTTTAGGTTGAGTGGATGGTTGAGGGCTGAGTGGATGGGTTGAGGTTGATGTATGGGTTGAGGGTTGATGTATGGGTTTAGGTTGAGTGGATGGTTGAGGGCTGAGTGGATGGTTGAGGGCCGGTGGATGGTTTAGGGTTGAGTGGATGGGTCGAGGGTTGAGTGGATGGGTCGAGGGTTGAGTGGATGGGTTGAGGGTTGAGTGAATGGGTTGAGGGTTGAGTGAATGGGTTGAGGTTGAGTGGATGGGTTGCGGGTTGAGTGGATGGGGTTGAGGGTTGAGTGGATGGGTTGAGGGTTGAGTGGATGTGATGAGTGTTGAGTGGATGGGGTTGAGTGGATGGGTTGAGTGAATGGGTTGAGGGTTGAGTGAATGGGTTGAGGGTTGAGTGGATGGTTGAGGACTGAGTGGATGGTTGAGGACTGAGTGGATGGATTTAGGTAGAGTGGATGGTTGAGGGCTGAGTGGATGGTTGAGGGTTGAGTGGATGGGTTGAGTTTGAATGAACGGGTTGAGGGTTGAGTGTATGTGTTGAGGTTGAAAGGTTGAGTGGATGGTTGAGGTTGAGAGGATGGGTTGAGGGCTGAGTGAATGGGTTGAGGGTTGAGTGGATGGGTTTAGGTTGAGTGAATGGTTTGAGGTTGAGTGGATGGTTGAGGTTGAGAGGATGGGTTGAGGGTTGAGTGGATGTGTTGAGGTTGAGTGGATGGGTTTAGGTTGAGTGGATGGTTGAGGGCTGAGTGGATGGGTTGAGGTTGATGTATGGGTTGAGGGTTGATGTATGGGTTTAGGTTGAGTGAATGGTTGAGGGCTGAGTGGATGGTTGAGGGCCGAGTGGATGGTTGAGGGTTGAGTAGATGGGTCGAGGGTTGAGTGGATGGGTTGAGGGTTGAGTGAATGGGTTGAGGGTTGAGTGAATGGGTTGAGGTTGAGTGAATGGGTTGAGGTTGAGTGGATGGGTTTAGGTTGAGTGCATGGTTGAGGTTGAGTGAATGGTTGAGGGTTGAGTGGATGGGTTGAGGTTGAGTGGATGGGTTGAGGATTGAGTGGATGGTTGAGGTTGAGTGAATGGGTTGAGGTTGAGTGGATGGGGTTAGGTTGAGAGGATGGTTGAGGTTGAGTGGATGGGTTTAGGCTGAGTGGATGGTTGAGGGTTGAATTAATGGGTTGAGGGTTGAGTGAATGGATTTAGGTTGAGTGGATGGTTGAGGGCTGAGTGGATGGTTGAGGGCTGAGTGGATGGTTGATGGTTGAGTGGATGGGTTGAGGTTGAATGAACGGGTTGAGGGTTGAGTGAATGGCTTTAGGTTGAGTGGATGGTTGAGGGCTGAGTGGATGGTTGAGTGGATGGGTTGAGGGTTGAGTGGATGGTTGAGGGCTGAGTGGATGGTTGAGGGCTGAGTGGATGGTTGAGGGTTGAATGGATGAGTTGAGGTTGAGTGGATGGTTTAGGTTGAGTGGATGGTTTAGGTTGAGTGGATGGCTTTATGCTGAGTGGATGGTTGAGGTTGAGTGGATGGGTTGAGGTTGAGTGGATGGGTTTAGGTTGAGTGAATGGGTTGAGGTTGAGTGGATGGTTGAGTTTGAGTGAATGGGTTGAGGTTGAGAGGATGGGTTGAGGGCTGAGTGAATGGGTTGAGGGTTGAGTGAATGGGTTGAGGTTGAGTGAATGGATTGAGGTTGAGTGGATGGGTTTAGGTTGAGTGGATGGTTGAGGTTGAGTGAATGGTTGAGGGTTGAGTGGATGGGTTGAGGTTGAGTGGATGGGTTTAGGTTGAGTGGATGGTTGAGGTTGAGCGAATGGTTGAGGGTTGAGTGGATGGGTTGAGGTTGAGTGGATGGGGTGAGGTTGAGTGGATGGGGTTAGGTTGAGTGGATGGGTTGAGGTTGAGTGGATGGGTTTACGGTTGAGTGGATTGGTTGAGGATTAAGTGAATGGGTTGAGGTTGAGTGAATGGGTTGAGGTTGAGTGGATGGGTTTAGGCTGAGTGGATGGTTGAGGGTTGAGTGGATGGGTTGAGGTTGATGTATGGGTTGAGGGTTGAGTGAATTGATTTAGGTTGAGTGGATGGTTGAGGGCTGAGTGGATGGTTGAGTGGATGGGTTGAGGTTGAGTGAATGGGTTGAGGGTTGAGTGGATGGATGAGGACTGAGTGGATGGTTGAGGACTGAGTGGATAGTTGAGGATTGAGTGAATGAGTTGAGGTTGAGTGGATGGTTTAGGTTGAGTGGATGGTTGAGGGTTGAGTGGATGGGTTGAGGGTTGAGTGAATGGCTTTAGGTTGAGTGGATGGTCGAGGGCTGAGTGGATGGTTGAGTGGATGGGTTGAGGGCTGAGTGAATGGGTTGAGGGTTGAGTGGATGGGTGTAGGTTGAGTGAATGGTTTGAGGTTGAGTGGATGGTTGAGGTTGAGAGGATGGGTTGAGGGTTGAGTGGATGTGTTGAGGTTGAGTGGATGGGTTTAGGTTGAGTGGATGGTTGAGGGCTGAGTGGATGGGTTGAGGTTGATGTATGGGTTGAGGGTTGATGTATGGGTTTAGGTTGAGTGGATGGTTGAGGGCTGAGTGGATGGTTGAGGGCCGAGTGGATGGTTGAGGGTTGAGTGGATGGGTTGAGGGTTGAGTGAATGGGTTGAGGGTTGAGTGAATGGGTTGAGGTTGAGTGGATGGGTTGCGGGTTGAGTGGATGGGGTTGAGGGTTGAGTGGATGGGTTGAGGGTTGAGTGGATGGGATGAGTGTTGAGTGGATGGGGTTGAGTGGATGGGTTGATTGAATGGGTTGAGGGTTGAGTGAATGGGTTGAGGATTGAGTGAATGGGTTGAGGGTTGAGTGGATGGTTGAGGCTTGAGTGGATGAGTTGAGGTTGAGTGGATGGTTTAGGTTGAGTGGATGGTTGAGGGTTGAGTGGATGGGTTGAGGGTTGAGTGAATGGCTTTAGGTTGAGTGGATGGTCGAGGGCTGAGTGGATGGTTGAGTGGATGGGTTGAGGGCTGAGTGAATGGGTTGAGGGTTGAGTGGATGGGTGTAGGTTGAGTGAATGGTTTGAGGTTGAGTGGATGGTTGAGGTTGAGAGGATGGGTTGAGGGTTGAGTGGATGTGTTGAGGTTGAGTGGATGGGTTTAGGTTGAGTGGATGGTTGAGGGCTGAGTGGATGGGTTGAGGTTGATGTATGGGTTGAGGGTTGATGTATGGGTTTAGGTTGAGTGGATGGTTGAGGGCTGAGTGGATGGTTGAGGGCCGAGTGGATGGTTGAGGGTTGAGTGGATGGGTTGAGGGTTGAGTGAATGGGTTGAGGGTTGAGTGAATGGGTTGAGGTTGAGTGGATGGATTGCGGGTTGAGTGGATGGGGTTGAGGGTTGAGTGGATGGGTTGAGGGTTGAGTGGATGGGATGAGTGTTGAGTGGATGGGGTTGAGTGGATGGGTTGAGTGAATGGGTTGAGGGTTGAGTGAATGGGTTGAGGCATGAGTGAATGGGTTGAAGGTTGAGTGGATGGTTGAGGACTGAGTGGATGGTTGAGGACTGAGTGGATGGATTTAGGTAGAGTGGATGGTTGAGGGCTGAGTGGATGGTTGAGGGTTGAGTGGATGGGTTGAGGTTGAATGAACGGGTTGAGGGTTGAGTATATGTGTTGAGGTTGAGTGGATGGTTTAGGTTGAGTGGATGGCTTTATGCTGAGTGGATGGTTGAGGTTGAGTGGATGGGTTGAGGTTGAGTGGATGGGTTTAGGTTGAGTGAATGGGTTGAGGTTGAGTGGATGGTTGAGGTTGAGAGGATGGGTTGAGGGCTGAGTGAATGGGTTGAGGGTTGAGTGGATGGGTTTAGGTTGAGTGAATGGTTTGAGGTTGAGTGGATGGTTGAGGTTGAGAGGATGGGTTGAGGGTTGAGTGGATGTGTTGAGGTTGAGTGGATGGGTTTAGGTTGAGTGGATGGTTGAGGGCTGAGTGGATGGGTTGAGGTTGATGTATGGGTTGAGGGTTGATGTATGGGTTTAGGTTGAGTGGATGGTTGAGGGCTGAGTGGATGGTTGAGGGCCGAGTGGATGGTTGAGGGTTGAGTGGATGGGTCGAGGGTTGAGTGGATGGGTTGAGGGTTCAGTGAATGGGTTGAGGGTTGAGTGAATGGGTTGAGGTTGAGTGAATGGGTTGAGGTTGAGTGGATGGGTTTAGGTTGAGTGCATGGTTGAGGTTGAGTGAATGGTTGAGGGTTGAGTGGATGGGTTGAGGTTGAGTGGATGGGTTGAGGATTGAGTGGATGGTTGAGGTTGAGTGAATGGGTTGAGGTTGAGTGGATGGGGTTAGGTTGAGAGGATGGTTGAGGTTGAGTGGATGGGTTTAGGCTGAGTGGATGGTTGAGGGTTGAATGGATGGGTTGAGGTTGAATTAATGGGTTGAGGGTTGAGTGAATGGATTTAGGTTGAGTGGATGGTTGAGGGCTGAGTGGATGGTTGAGGGTTGAGTGGATGGGTTGAGGTTGAATGAACGGGTTGAGGGTTGAGTGAATGGCTTTAGGTTGAGTGGATGGTTGAGGGCTGAGTGGATGGTTGAGGGCTGAGTGGATGGTTGAGTGGATGGGTTGAGGTTTGAGTGGATGGGTTGAGGTTTGAGTGGATGGGTTGAGGGTTGAGTGGATGGGTTGAGGTTGAGTGGATGGGTTGAGGTTGAGTGGATGGTTCAGGGTGGAGTGGATGGTTGAGGGTTGAGTGGATGGGTTGAGGGTTGAGTTGATGGGTTGAGGTTGAGTCAATGTGTTGAGGGTTGAGTGAATGAGTTGAGGTTGAGGTTGAGTGGATGGGTTTAGGTTAAGTGGATGGGTTGAGGGTTGAGTGGATGGGTTGAGGGTTGAGTGGATGGGTTGAGGGTTGAGTGGATGGTTGAGTGAATGGGTTGAGGTTTGAGTGGATGTGTTGAGCGTTGAGTAGATGGGTTTAGGTTGAGTGAAAGGGTTGAGGTTGAGTGGATGGTTGAGGTTGAGAGGATGTGTTGAGGGTTGAGTGGATGGGTTGAGGTTGAGTGGATGGGTTTAGGTTGAGTGGATGGTTGAGGGCTGAGTGGATGGGTTGAGGTTGAGTGAATGGGTTGAGGGTTGATGTATGGGTTTAGGTTGAGTGGATGGTTGAGGGCTGAGTGGATGGTTGAGGGCTGAGTGGATGGTTGAGTGGATGCGTTTAGGTTGAGTGGATTGGTTGAGGATTAAGTGAATGGGTTGAGTGAATGGGTTGAGGTTGAGTGGATGGGTTTAGGCTGAGTGGATGGTTGAGCGTTGAGTGGATGGGTTGAGGTTGAATGAATGGGTTGAGGGTTGAAGGTTGAGTGAATGGATTTAGGTTGAGTGGATGGTTGAGGGCTGAGTGGATGGTTGAGGGTTGAGTGGACGGGTTGAGGTTGAATGAACGGGTTGAGGGTTGAGTGAATGGATTTAGGTTGAGTAGATGGTTGAGGGCTGAGTGGATGGTTGAGGGCTGAGTGGATGGTTGAGGGATGGGTTGAGGGTTGAGTGGATGGGTTGAGGTTTGAGTGGATGGGTTGAGGGTTGAGTGGATGGGTTGAGGTTGAGTGGATGTGTTTAGGTTGAGTGGATGGTTCAGGGTGGAGTGGATGGTTAAGGGTTGAGTGGATGGGTTGAGGGCTGAGTGGATGGGTTGAGTTGATGGGTTGAGGTTGAGTGAATGTGTTGAAGGGCTGAGTGAATGGGTTGAGGTTGAGTGGATGGGTTTAGGTTGAGTGGATGGGTTAAGGGTTGAGTGGATGGGTTGAGGGTTGAGTGAATGGGTTGAGGGTTGAGTGGATGGGTTGAGGGTTGAGTGGATGTGTTGAGCGTTGAGTAGATGTGTTGATGGCTGAGTGGATGGTTGAGTGAATGGGTTGAGGGTTGAGTGGATGGGGTTGAGGGTTGAGTGGATGGGTTGAGTGAATGGGTTGAGGTTGAGTGGATGGTTGAGGTTGAGAGGATGGGTTGAGGGTTGACTGGATGGGGTTGAGGGTTGAGTGGATGGGTTGAGGGTTGAGTGAATGGGTTGAGGGTTGAGTGAATGGGTTGAGGGTTGAGTGAATGGGTTGATGGTTGAGTGAATTGGTTGAGGTTGAGTGGATGGGTTTAGGTTGAGGGGATGGTTGAGGGCTGAGTGGATGGGTTGAGGGCTGAGTGGATGGGTTGAGGTTGAGTGAATGGGTTGAGGGTTGATGTATGGGTTTAGGTTGAGTGGAAGGTTTAGGTTGAGTGGATGGTTTAGGTTGAGTGGATAGCTTTATGCTGAGTGGATGGTTGAGGTTGAGGTTGAGTGGATGGGTTGAGGTTGAGTGGATGGGTTTAGGTTGAGTGAATGGGTTGAGGTTGAGTGGATGGTTGAGGTTGAGAGGATGGGTTGAGGGTTAAGTGGATGGGTCGAGGGTTGAGTGGATGGGTTGAGGGTTGAGTGAATGGGTTGAGGTTGAGTGGATGGGTTGAGTGGATGTGTTGAGGTTGAGTGGATGGGTTAAGGTTGAGTGGATGGTTGAGGTTGAGTGGATGGGTTGAGGGTTGAGTGGATGGGTTGAGTGAATGGGTTGAGGGTTGAGTGAATGGGTTGAGGGCTGAGTGAATGGGTTGAGTGGATGGGTGGATGGTTGAGTGAATGGGCTGAGGTTGAGTGGATGGTTGAGGTTGAGTGGATGGTTGAGGTTGAGTGGATGGGTTGAGGTTGAGTGGATGGGTTGAGGTTGATTTGATGGTTGAGGTTGAGTGGATGGGTTTAGGTTGAATGGTTGGGTTGAGGATTAAGTGAATGGGCTGAAGGTTGAGTGGATGGGTTGAGGGTTTAGTGGATGGGTTGAGTGGATGGGTTGATGTTGAGTGAATGGGTTGAAGGTTGAGTGGATGGTTGAGTGAATGGGTTGAGGGTTGAGTGGATGGGTTGAGTGGATGGGTTGAGTTTGAGTGGATGGGTTTAGGTTGAGTGGATGGGTTGAGGGTTAAGTGGATGGGTTGAGGGTTGAGTGGATGGGTTGAGGGTTAAGTGGATGGGTTGAGGGTTGAGTGGATGGGTTGAGCGTTTAGTAGATGGGTTGATGGTTGAGTGGATGGGTTGAGTGGATGGGTTGAGGGTTGAGTGGATGGATTGAGGTTTGAGTGGATGGTTGAGTGAATGGGTTGAGGGTTGAGTGGATGTGTTGAGGGTTGAGTGGATGGGTTGAGGTTGAGTGAATGGGTTGAGGTTGAGTGGATGGGTTTAGGTTGAGTGGATGGTTGAGGTTGAGTGAATGGTTTGAGGTTGAGTGGATGGTTGAGTGGATGGGTTGAGGGTTGAGTGGATGGGTTCAGGGTTGAGTGAATGGGTTGATGTTGAGTGAATGGGTTGAAGGTTGAGTGGATGGTTGAGTGAATGGGTTGAGGGTTGAGTGGATGGGTTGAGTAGATGGTAGAGTGGATGGGTTGAGGTTGAGTGGATGGGTTGAGGGTTGAGTGGATGGATTGAGTGGATGGGTTGAGGTTGAGTGAATGGGTTGAGGTTTATTGGATGGTTTAGGTTGAGTGGATGGTTGAGGGTTGAGTGGATGGGTTGAGGGTTGAGTGGATGGGTTGAGGTTGAGTTGATGGTTGAGGTTGAGTGAATGGGTTGAGGTTGAGTGGATGGGTTGAGGGTTTAGTGGATGGGTTGAGTGGATGGGTTGATGTTGAGTGAATGGGTTGAAGGTTGAGTGGATGGTTGAGTGAATGGGTTGAGGGTTGAGTGGATGGGTTGAGCGTTGAGTAGATGGGTTGATGGTTGAGTGGATGGGTTGAGTGGATGGGTTGAGGGTTGAGTGGATGGATTGAGGTTTGAGTGGATGGTTGAGTGAATGGGTTGAGGGTTGAGTGGATGTGTTGAGCGTTGAGTAGATGGGTTGATGGTTGAGTGGATGGGTTGAGGGTTGAGTGGATGGGTTGAGGGTTGAGTGGATGATTTGAGTGGATGGGTTGAGGGTTGAGTGAATGGGTTGAGGTGGAGTGGATGGGTTTAGGTTGAGATGATGGTTGAGGGCTGAGTGGATGGTTGAGTGGATGGGTTGAGGGTTGACTGGATGGGTTGAGGGTTGAGTGGATGTGTTTAGGTTGAGTGGATGGTTCAGGGTGGAGTGGATGGTTAAGGGTTGAGTGGATGGGTTGAGGGCTGAGTGGATGGGTTGAGAGTTGAGTGGATGGGTTGAGGGTTGAGTGGATGTGTTGAGCGTTGAGTAGATGGGTTGATGGCTAAGTGGATGGTTGAGTGAATGGGTTGAGGGTTGAGTGGATGGGGTTGAGGGTTGAGTGGATGGGTTGAGTGAATGGGTTGAGGTTGAGTGGATGGTTGAGGTTGAGAGGATGGGTTGAGGGTTGACTGGATGGGGTTGAGGGTTGAGTGGATGGGTTGAGGGCTGAGTGAATGGGTTGAGGGTTGAGAGAATGGGTTGAGGGTTGAGTGAATGGGTTGATGGTTGAGTGAATTGGTTGAGGTTGAGGGGATGGTTGAGGGCTGAGTGGATGGGTTGAGGTTGAGTGAATGGGTTGAGGGTTGATGTATGGGTTTAGGTTGAGTGGATGGTTTAGGTTGAGTGGATGGCTTTATGCTGAGTGGATGGTTGAGGTTGAGGTTGAGTGGATGGGTTGAGGTTGAGTGGATGGGTTTAGGTTGAGTGAATGGGTTGAGGTTGAGTGGATGGTTGAGGTTGAGAGGATGGGTTGAGGGTTAAGTGGATGGGTCGAGGGTTAAGTGGATGGGTCGAGGGTTGAGTGCATGGGTTGAGGGTTGAGTGAATGGGTTGAGGGTTGAGTGAATGGGTTGAGGTTGAGTGGATGGTTGAGGTTGAGTGAATGTTTGAGGGTTGAGTGGATGTGTTGAGGTTATGTGGATGGGTTTAGGTTGAGTGGATGATTGAGGTTGAGTGGATGGGTTGAGGGTTGAGTGGAAGGTTGAGTGAATGGGTTGAGGGTTGAGTGGATGTGTATAGCGTTGAGTAGATGGGTTGATGGTTGAGTGGATGGGTTGAGGTTGAGTGGATGGGTTGAGGGTTGAGTGGATGGGTTGAGTGAATGGGTTGAGGTTGAGTGAATGGGTTGAGGTTGAGTGAATGGATTGAGGTTGAGTGGATGGGTTTAGGTTGAGTGCATGGTTGAGGTTGAGTGAATGGTTGAGGGTTGAGTGGATGGGTTGAGGATTGAGTGGATGGTTGAGGTTGAGTGAATGGGTTGAGGTTGAGTGGATGGGGTTAGGTTGAGAGGATGGTTGAGGTTGAGTGGATGGGTTTAGGCTGAGTGGATGGTTGAGGGTTGAATGGATGGGTTTTAGGTTGAATTAATGGGTTGAGGGTTGAGTGAATGGATTTAGGTTGAGTGGATGGTTGAGGGCTGAGTGGATGGTTGAGGGTTGAGTGGATGGGTTGAGGTTGAATGAACGGGTTGAGGGTTGAGTGAATGGCTTTAGGTTGAGTGGATGGTTGAGGGCTGAGTGGATGGTTGAGTGGATGGGTTGAGGGTTGAGTGGATGGGTTGAGGTTTGAGTGGATGGGTTGAGGGTTGAGTGGATGGGTTGAGGTTGAGTGGATGGGTTGAGGTTGAGTGGATGGTTCAGGGTGGAGTGGATGGTTGAGGGTTGAGTGGATGGGTTGAGGGTTGAGTGGATGGGTTGAGGGTTGAGTGGATGGTTGAGTGATTGGGTTGAGGGTTGAGTGGATGTGTTGAGCGTTGAGTAGATGGGTTGATGGTTGAGTGGATGGGTTGAGTTGATGGGTTGAGGTTGAATGAATGTGTTGAGGGTTGAGTGAATGGGTTGAGGTTGAGTGGATGGGTTTAGGTTGAGTGAAAGGGTTGAGATTGAGTGGATGGTTGAGGTTGAGAGGATGTGTTGAGGGTTGAGTGGATGGGTTTAGGTTGAGTGGATGGTTGAGGGCTGAGTGGATGGGTTGAGGTTGAGTGAATGGGTTGAGGGTTGATGTATGGGTTTAGGTTGAGTGGATGGTTGAGGGCTGAGTGGATGGTTGAGGGCTGAGTGGATGGTTGAGTGGATGGGTTTAGGTTGAGTGGATTGGTTGAGGATTAAGTGAATGGGTTGAGGTTGAGTGAATGGGTTGAGGTTGAGTGGATGGGTTTAGGCTGAGTGGATGGTTGAGCGTTGAGTGGATGGGTTGAGGTTGAATGAATGGGTTGAGGGTTGAAGGTTGAGTGAATGGATTTAGGTTGAGTGGATGGTTGAGGGCTGAGTGGATGGTTGAGGGTTGAGTGGATGGGTTGAGGTTGAATGAACAGGTTGAGGGTTGAGTGAATGGATTTAGGTTGAGTGGATGGTTGAGGGCTGAGTGGATGGTTGAGGGCTGAGTGGATGGTTGAGGGATGGGTTGAGGGTTGAGTGGATGGGTTGAGGTTTGAGTGGATGGGTTGAGGGTTGAGTGGATGGGTTGAGGTTGAGTGGATGGGTTTAGGTTGAGTGGATAGTTCAGGGTGGAGTGGATGGTTAAGGGTTGAGTGGATGGGTTGAGGGCTGAGTGGATGGGTTGAGTTGATGGGTTGAGGTTGAGTGAATGGGTTTAGGTTGAGTGGATGGGTTAAGGGTTGAGTGGATGGGTTGAGGGTTGAGTGAATGGGTAGAGGGTTGAGTGGATGGGTTGAGGGTTGAGTGGATGTGTTGAGCGTTGAGTAAATGGGTTGATGGCTGAGTGGATGGTTGAGTGAATGGGTTGAGGGTTGAGTGGATGGGTTGAGTGAATGGGTTGAGGTTGAGTGGATGGTTGAGGTTGAGAGGATGGGTTGAGGGTTGACTGGATGGGGTTGAGGGTTGAGTGGATGGGGTTGAGGGTTGAGTGAATGGGTTGAGGGTAGAGTGAATGGGTTGAGGGTTGAGTGAATGGGTTGAGGGTTGATGTATGGGTTTAGGTTGAGTGGATGGTTTAGGTTGAGTGGATGGTTTAGGTTGAGTGGATGGCTTTATGCTGAGTGGATGGTTGAGTTTGAGGTTGAGTGGATGGGTTGAGGTTGAGTGGATGGGTTTAGGTTGAGTGAATGGGTTGAGGTTGAGTGGATGGTTGAGGTTGAGAGGATGGGTTGAGGGTTAAGTGGATGGGTCGAGGGTTGAGTGGATGGGTTGAGGGTTGAGTGAATGGGTTGAGGTTGAGTGGATGGTTGAGGGTTGAGTGGATGGTTGAGGGTTGAGTGGATGTGTTGAGGTTGAGTGGATGGGTTTAGGTTGAGTGGATGGTTGAGGTTGAGTGGATGGGTTGAGGGTTGAGTGGATGGTTGAGTGAATAGGTTGAGGGTTGAGTGGATGTGTTGAGCGTTGAGTAGATGGGTTGATGGTTGAGTGGATGGGTTGAGGTTGAGTGGATGGGTTGAGGGTTGAGTGGATGGGTTGAGTGAATGGGTTGAGGGTTGAGTGAATGGGTTGAGGGCTGAGTGAATGGGTTGAGGGTTGAGTGGATGGGTGGATGGTTGAGTGAATGGGCTGAGGTTGAGTGGATGGTTGAGGTTGAGTGGATGGGTTGAGGTTGAGTGGATGGGTTGAGGTTGAGTTGATGGTTGAGGTTGAGTGGATGGGTTTAGGTTGAATGGTTGGGTTGAGGATTAAGTGAATGGGTTGAAGGTTGAGTGGGTGGGTTGAGGGTTTAGTGGATGGGTTGAGTGGATGGGTTGATGTTGAGTGAATGGGTTGAAGGTTGAGTGGATGGTTGAGTGAATGGGTTGAGGGTTGAGTGGATGGGTTGAGTGGATGGGTTGAGTTTGAGTGGATGGGTTTAGGTTGAGTGGATGGGTTGAGGGTTAAGTGGATGGGTTGAGGGTTGAGTGGATGGGTTGAGGGTTAAGTGGATGGGTTGAGGGTTGAGTGGATGGGTTGAGCGTTGAGTAGATGGGTTGATGGTTGAGTGGATGGGTTGAGTGGATGGGTTGAGGGTTGAGTGGATGGATTGAGGTTTGAGTGGATGGTTGAGTGAAGGGGTTGAGGGTTGAGTGGATGTGTTGAGGGTTGAGTGGATGGGTTGAGGTTGAGTGAATGGGTTGAGGTTGAGTGGATGGGTTTAGGTTGAGTGGATGGTTGAGGTTGAGTGAATGGTTTGAGGTTGAGTGGATGGTTGAGTGGATGGGTTGAGGGTTGAGTGGATGGGTTGATGTTGAGTGAATGGGTTGAAGGTTGAGTGGATGGTTGAGTGAATGGGTTGAGGGTTGAGTGGATGGGTTGAGTAGATGGTAGAGTGGATGGGTTGAGGTTGAGTGGATGGGTTGAGGATTGAGTGGATGGATTGAGTGGATGGGTTGAGGTTGAGTGAATGGGTTGAGGTTTATTGGATGGTTTAGGTTGAGTGGATGGTTGAGGGTTGAGTGGATGGGTTGAGGGTTGAGTGGATGGGTTGAGGTTGAGTGGATGGTTGAGGTTGAGTAGATGGGTTTAGGTTGAGTGGTTGGGTTGAGGATTAAGGGAATGGGTTAAGGTTGAGTGAATGGGATGAGGGTTGAGGTTGAGTGGATGGGTTTAGGCTGAGTGGATGGTTGAGGGTTGAGTGCATGGGTTGAGGGTTGAGTGCAAGGGGTGAGGTTGAGTGGATGGGTTTAGGTTGAGTGGATGGTTCAGGGTGGAGTGGATGGTTGAGTGGATGGGTTGAGGGTTGAGTGGATGGGTTGAGTTGATGGGTTGAGGTTGAGTGAATGTGTTGAGGGTTGAGTGAATGGGTTGAGGTTGAGTGGATGGTTGAGAGGATGGGTTGAGTGGATTGGTTGAGGGTTGAGTGGATGGGTTGAGGGTTGAGTGGATGGGTTGAGGGTTGAGTGGGTGGGTTGAGGTTGAGTGGATGGGTTGAGGGTTTAGTTGATGGGTTGAGGGTTGAGTGGATGGGTTGATGTTGAGTGAATGGGTTGAAGGTTGAGTGGATGGTTGAGTGAATGGGTTGAGTGGATGGGTTGAGGGTTGAGTGGATGGGTTGAGGTTGCGTGGATGGGTTGAGGTTGAGTGAATGGGTTGAGGTTGAGTGGATTGGTTTAGGTTGAGTTGATGGTTGAGGTTGAGTGAATGGGTTGAGGTTGAGTGGATGGGTTGAGGGTTTAGTGGATGGGTTGAGGGTTTAGTGGATGGGTTGAGTGGATGGGTTGATGTTGAGTGAATGGGTTGAAGGTTGAGTGGATGGTTGAGTGAATGGGTTGAGGGTTGAGTGGATGGGTTGAGTGTTGAGTAGATGGGTTGATGGTTGAGTGGATGGGTTGAGTGGATGGGTTGAGGGTTGAGTGGATGGATTGAGGTTTGAGTGGATGGTTGAGTGAATGGGTTGAGGGTTGAGTGGATGTGTTGAGCGTTGAGTAGATGGGTTGATGGTTGAGTGGATGGGTTGAGGGTTGAGTGGATGGGTTGAGGGTTGAGTGGATGGTTTGAGTGGATGGGTTGAGGTGGAGTGGATGGGTTTAGGTTGAGATGATGGTTGAGGGCTGAGTGGATGGTTGAGTGGATGGGTTGAGGGTTGACTGGATGGGTTGAGGGTTGAGTGGATGTGTTTAGGTTGAGTGGATGGTTCAGGGTGGAGTGGATGGTTAAGGGTTGAGTGGATGGGTTGAGGGCTGAGTGGATGGGTTGAGTTGATGGGTTGAGGTTGAGTGAATGTGTTGAAGGGCTGAGTGAATGGGTTGAGGTTGAGTGGATGGGTTTAGGTTGAGTGGATGGGTTAAGGGTTGAGTGGATGGGTTGAGGGTTGAGTGAATGGGTTGAGGGTTGAGTGGATGGGTTGAGGGTTGAGTGGATGTGTTGAGCGTTGAGTAGATGGGTTGATGGCTGAGTGGATGGTTGAGTGAATGGGTTGAGGGTTGAGTGGATGGGGTTGAGGGTTGAGTGGATGGGTTGAGTGAATGGGTTGAGGTTGAGTGGATGGTTGAGGTTGAGAGGATGGGTTGAGGGTTGACTGGATGGGGTTGAGGGTTGAGTGGATGGGTTGAGGTTGAGTGAATGGGTTGAGGGTTGAGTGAATGGGTTGATGGTTGAGTGAATGGGTTGATGGTTGAGTGAATTGGTTGAGGTTGAGTGGATGGGTTGAGGGTTGATGTATGGGTTTAGGTTGAGTGGATGGTTTAGGTTGAGTGGATGGCTTAGGTTGAGTGGATGGCTTTATGCTGAGTGGATGGTTGAGGTTGAGGTTGAGTGGATGGGTTGAGGTTGAGTGGATGGGTTTAGGTTGAGCGAATGGGTTGAGGTTGAGTGGATGGTTGAGGTTGAGAGGATGGGTTGAGGGTTAAGTGGATGGGTCGAGGGTTGAGTGGATGGGTTGAGGGTTGAGTGAATGGGTTGAGGGTTGAGTGAATTGGTTGAGGTTGAGTGGATGGGTTGAGGGTTGATGTATGGGTTTAGGTTGAGTGGATGGTTTAGGTTGAGTGGATGGTTTAGGTTGAGTGGATGGCTTTATGCTGAGTGGATGGTTGAGGTTGAGGTTGAGTGGATGGTTGAGGGTTGAGTAGATGTGTTGAGGTTGAGTGGATGGGTTTAGGTTGAGTGGATGGTTGAGGTTAAGTGGATGGGTTGAGGGTTGAGTGGATGGTTGAGTGAATGGGTTGAGGGTTGAGTGGATGTGTTGAGCGTTGAGTAGATGGGTTGATGGTTGAGTGGATGGGTTGAGGTTGAGTGGATGTGTTGAGGGTTGAGTGGATGGGTTGAGTGAATGGGTTGAGGGTTGAGTGAATGGGTTGAGGGCTGAGTGAATGGGTTGAGGGTTGAGTGGATGGGTGGATGGTTGAGTGAATGGGCTGAGGTTGAGTGGATGGTTGAGGTTGAGTGGATGGGTTGAGGTTGAGTGGATGGGTTGAGGTTGAGTTGATGGTTGAGGTTGAGTGGATGGGTTTAGGTTGAGTGGTTGGGTTGAGGATTAAGTGAATGGGTTGAAGGTTGAGTGGATGGGTTGAGGGTTTAGTGGATGGGTTGAGTGGATGGGTTGATGTTGAGTGAATGGGTTGAAGGTTGAGTGGATGGTTGAGTGAATGGGTTGAGGGTTGAGTGGATGGGTTGAGTGGATGGGTTGAGTTTGAGTGGATGGGTTTAGGTTGAGTGGATGGGTTGAGGGTTAAGTGGATGGGTTGAGGGTAAAGTGGATGGGTTGAGGGTTGAGTGGATGGGTTGAGGGTTAAGTGGATGGGTTGAGGGTTGAGTGGATGGGTTGAGCGTTGAGTAGATGGGTTGATGGTTGAGTGGATGGGTTGAGGGTTGAGTGGATGGATTGAGGTTTGAGTGGATGGTTGAGTGAATGGGTTGAGGGTTGAGTAGATGTGTTGAGAGTTGAGTTGAGTAGATGGGTTGAGGTTGAGTGAATGGGTTGAGGTTGAGTGGATGGGTTTAGGTTGAGTGGATGGTTGAGGTTGAGTGAATGGGTTGATGTTGAGTGAATGGGTTGAAGGTTGAGTGGATGGTTGAGTGAATGGGTTGAGGGTTGAGTGGATGGGTTGAGTAGATGGTTGAGTGGATGGGTTGAGGTTGAGTGGATGGGTTGAGGGTTGAGTGGATGGGTTGAGGTTGAGTGAATGGGTTGAGGTTTATTGGATGGTTTAGGTTGAGTGGATGGTTGAGGTTTGAGTGGATGGGTTGAGGGTTGAGTGGATGGGTTGAGGTTGAGTGGATGGGTTGAGGTTGATTGAATGGGTTGAGGTTGAGTGGATGGGTTTAAGTTGAGTGGATGGTTGAGGTTGAGTGGATGGGTTTAGGTTGAGTGGTTGGGTTGAGGATTAAGGGAATGGGTTAAGGTTGAGTGAATGGGATGAGGGTTGAGGTTGAGTGGATGGGTTTAGGCTGAGTGGATGGTTGAGGGTTGAGTGCATGGGTTGAGGGTTGAGTGCATGGGTTGAGGTTGAGTGGATGGTTCAGGGTGGAGTGGATGGTTGAGTGGATGGGTTGAGGGTTGAGAGGATGGGTTGAGTTGATGGATTGAGGTTGAGTGAATGAGTTGATGGGTTGAGGTTGAGTGAATGTGTTGAGGGTTGAGTGAATGGGTTGAGGTTGAGTGGATGGTTGAGAGGATGGGTTGAGTGGATTGGTTGAGGGTTGAGTGGATGGGTTGAGGGTTGAGTGGATGGGTTGAGGGTTGAGTGGGTGGGTTGAGGTTGAGTGGATGGGTTGAGGGTTTAGTTGATGGGTTGAGGGTTGAGTGGATGGGTTGATGTTGAGTGAATGGGTTGAAGGTTGAGTGGATGGTTGAGTGGATGGGTTGAGGGTTGAGTGGATGGGTTGAGGTTGAGTGGATGGGTTGCGGTTGAGTGAATGGGTTGAGGTTGAGTGGATTGGTTTAGGTTGAGTGGATGGTTGAGGTTGAGTGAATGGGTTGAGGTTGAGTGGATGGGTTGAGGGTTTAGTGGATGGGTTGAGTGGATGGGTTGATGTTGAGTGAATGGGTTGAAGGTTGAGTGGATGGTTGAGTGAATGGGTTGAGGGTTGAGTGGATGGGTTGAGCGTTGAGTAGATGGGTTGATGGTTGAGTGGATGGGTTGAGTGGATGGGTTGAGGGTTGAGTGGATGGATTGAGGTTTGAGTGGATGGTTGAGTGAATGGGTTGAGGGTTGAGTGGATGTGTTGAGCGTTGAGTAGATGGGTTGATGGTTGAGTGGATGGGTTGAGGGTTGAGTGGATGGGTTGAGGGTTGAGTGGATGGTTTGAGTGGATGGGTTGAGGGTTGAGTGAATGGGTTGAGGTGGAGTGGATGGGTTTAGGTTGAGAGGATGGTTGAGGGCTGAGTGGATGGTTGAGTGGATGGGTTGAGGGTTGACTGGATGGGTTGAGGGTTGACTGGATGGGTTGAGGGTTGAGTGGATGGTTTGAGGGTTGAGTGGATGGTTGAGTGAATGGGTTGAGGTTGAGTGGATGGGTTGAGGGTTGAGTGGATGGATTGAGGTTTGAGTGGATGGTTGAGTGAATGGGTTGAGGGTTGAGTGGATGTGTTGAGCGTTGAGTAGATGGGTTGATGGTTGAGTGGATGGGTTGAGGGTTGAGTTGATGGGTTGAGGGTTGAGTGGATGGTTTGAGTGGATGGGTTGAGGGTTGAGTGAATGGGTTGAGGTGGAGTGGATGGGTTTAGGTTGAGAGGATGGTTGAGGGCTGAGTGGATGGTTGAGTGGATGGGTTGAGGGTTGACTGGATGGGTTGAGGGTTGAGTGGATGGTTTGAGGGTTGAGTGGATGGTTGAGTGAATGGGTTGAGGTTGAGTGGATGGGTTTAGGTTGAGAGGATGGTTGAGGGCTGAGTGGATGGTTGAGTGGATGGGTTGAGGGGTTGACTGGATGGGTTGAGGGTTGACTGGATGGGTTGAGGGTTGAGTGGATTGGTTGATGATTGAGTGGATGGGTTGAGGGATGAGTGGATGGGTTGAGGTTGAGTGAATGGGTTGTGGTTGAGTGGATGGGTTTAGGTTGAGTGGATGGTTGAGGTTGAGTGGATGGGTTTAGGTTGAGAGGATGGTTGAGTGGATGGGTTGAGGGGTTGACTGGATGGGTTGAGGGTTGACTGGATGGGTTGAGGGTTGAGTGGATTGGTTGATGATTGAGTGGATGGGTTGTGGTTGAGTGGATGGGTTTAGGTTGAGTGGATGGTTGAGGTTGAGTGGATGGGTTAAGGTTGAGTGAATGGGTTGAGGGTCGAGGTTGCGTAGATGGGTTTAGGCTGAGTGGATGGTTGAGGGTTGAATGGATGTGTTGAGATCTAATGGTTGAGGGTTGAGTGCATGGGTTGAGGATTGAGTGGATGGGTTGAGTGGAAGGGTTGAGGTTAAGTGGATGGGTTTAGGTTGAGTGGATGGGACGAGGTTGTGTGAATGTCTGGATGGTTGAGTGAATGTGTTGAGGGTTGAGGGGATGGGTTGAGGGATGAGTGGATGGGTTGAGGGTTGAGTGGATGGTTGAGTGAATGGGTTGAGGGTTGAGTGGATGGGTTGAGGGTTGAGTAGATGGGTTGAGGTTGAGTGAATGGGTTGAGGTTGAGTGGATGGGTTGAGGTTGAGTGAATGGGTTGAGGTTGAGTGAATGGGTTGAGGTTGAGTGAATGGGTTGAGGTTGAGTGAATGGGTTGAGGTTGAGTGGATTGGTTTAGGTTGAGTGGATGGTTGAGGTTGAGTGGATGGGTTTAGGTTGAGTGGATGGTTAAGGTTGAGTGGATGGGTTTAGGTTGAGTGGTTGGGTTGAGGATTAAGTGAATGGGTTAAGGTTGAGTGGATCGGTTGAGGGTTTAGTGGATGGGTTGAGTGGATGGGTTGATGTTGAGTGAATGGGTTGAAGGTTGAGTGGATGGTTGAGTGAATGGGTTGAGGGTTGAGTGGATGGGTTGAGTGGATGGGTTTAGGTTGAGTGGATGGGTTGAGGGTTGAGTGGATGGGTTGAGGTTGAGTGGATGGGTTGAGGTTGAGTGGATGGGTTTAGGTTGAGTGGATGGTTGAGGTTGAGTGAATGGGTTGAGGTTGAGTGGATGGGTTTAGGTTGAGTGAATGTGTTGAGGGTTGAGTGAATGGGTTGAGGTTGAGTGGATGGGTTGAGGGTTGAGTGGATGGGTTGAGGGTTGAGTGGATGGGTTGATGTTGAGTGAATGGGTTGAAGGTTCAGTGGATGGTTGAGTGAATGGGTTGAGGGTTGAGTGGATGGGTTGAGTAGATGGTTGAGTGGATGGGTTGAGGTTGAGTGGATGGGTTGAGTAGATGGTTGAGTGGATGGGTTGAGGGTTGAGTGGATGGGTTGAGGTTGAGTGGATGGGTTGAGGTTGAGTGGATGGGTTTAGGTTGAGTGGATGGTTGAGGTTGAGTGAATGGGTTGAGGTTGAGTGGATGGGTTTAGGTTGAGTGAATGTGTTGAGGGTTGAGTGAATGGGTTGAGGTTGAGTGGATGGGTTGAGGGTTGAGTGGATGGGTTGAGGGTTGAGTGGATGGGTTGATGTTGAGTGAATGGGTTGAAGGTTCAGTGGATGGTTGAGTGAATGGGTTGAGGGTTGAGTGGATGGGTTGAGTAGATGGTTGAGTGGATGGGTTGAGGTTGAGTGGATGGGTTGAGTAGATGGTTGAGTGGATGGGTTGAGGGTTGAGTGGATGGGTTGAGGTTGAGTGGATGGGTTGAGGTTGAGTGAATGGGTTGAGGTTGAGTGGATGGGTTTAAGTTGAGTGGATGGGTTGAGGTTGAGTGAATGGGTTGAGGTTGAGTGGATGGTTGAGGGCTGAGTGGATGGTTGAGGGTTGAGTGGATGGGTTGAGGGTTGAGTGGATGGGTTGAGTTGATGGGTTGAGGTTGAGTGAATGTGTTGAGGGTTGAGTGAATGGGTTGAAGTTGAGAGGATGGGTTTAGGTTGAGAGGATGGTTGAGGGTTGAGTGGATGGGTTGAGGGTTGACTGGATGGGTTGAGGTTGAGTGAATGGGTTGAGGATTGAGTGGATGGTTGAGGGTTGAGTAGATGGGTTGAGGGTTGAGTGGATGGGTTGAGGGTTGAGTGGATGGGTTGAGGATTGAGTGGATCGGTTGAGGGCTGAGTGGATGGGTTGAGTGGATGGGTTGAGGTTGAGTGAATGGGTTGAGGTTGAGTGGATGGGTTTAGGTTGTGTGGATGGCGAGGGCTGAGTGGATGGTTGAGGGTTGAGTGGATGGGTTGAGGGTTGAGTGGATGGGTTGAGGTTGAGTGAATAGGTTGAGGTTGAGTCAATGAGTTGAGGATAGGTTGAGGGTTGAGTGGATGGGTTGAGGGTTGAGTGGATGGGTTGAGAGTTGAGTGGATGGGTTGAGAGTTGAGTGGGTGGGTTGAGGCTTGAGTGGATGGTTGAGGGTTAAGTGGATGGGTTGAGGGTTGAGTGGATGGGTTGAGGGTTGAGTGAGCACCGGGGTGAGTGCATGTGGTGGTTAAAGGGCACCTGAGGCAAGACTGTCCACCTGTAGCAAGTCTTTGATCAGGGCGGAACAAGAGATCACGAAATGAGATTATGTCATTCGAGTCTGCGTGTAAACATGACAAGTAACAATAGGCTCTGTGTCACGATGGGAGTATGACATCGCTAGGTCATTTTTCCTCCTTCACAACACAGAAAGAGAGAGAGAGAGAGAGAGAGAGAGAGAGAGAGAGAGAGAGAGAGAGAGCGAGAGAGCCTCGAAGGAGCGCAAGAGAGAGAGTATTCCACCCCTCAACCCCAAGGCAGTGCCGTGTATCCGATTACGAGACAGGTTGCTTCTGTGCTAGAATAATTCTGTTGTTACTGTATCCTAGCTTCAAAACCCAAAGTGTGTGTATTTTTCAATTTCTGTGTTCCATCTTTATGTCATTGGACTTTTTTTTAAATAGTCCAGTGAGTGCCACAGCAGTTGACTGCTGCCCTTTGTAATTGAGATGGCCTGTGAGCCTGTCGGGGGCAGGGGCCTGGCTGGGGCTTAGAGGCTGAGACTGGGGCTTCATGGACACGGCCTATTCCCTGCCCTGGGCCAGAGTTGTGATGACCTGCATACAGCCTAACCCCGTCAGACATGGAATCTGCACCAGGCTCAAATTGATGTTTTACAGTGTGACACATTATGAATATTACATAACAAGAGCATAGACAGTGTCAGCACTCAGTCAGTCAGGGCAGAACGGCTTCACTTAGCAGTAAGATAAGTATGGGAGGGGGAGAAAGAGAGAAAGAGAGAAAGAGAGAAAGAAAGAGAGAGAGAGAGAGAGAGAGAGAGAGAGAGAGAGAGAGAGAGAGAGAGAGAGAGGCATAGAGAGAGAGAGAAAGAAAGAGAGAGACAGAGAGATACAAAAAGAGTGAGGGTGAGACCGAGAGATAGAGACAGAGTGAGGGAGAAAGAGAGAGACAGAGAGGCTTACAGCCAATCGTTGGTGCTAGTAAATGATTAATACAGAACACAGAGTCAGAAATAAGCACTTAGGGCTAAAACAGACAAAAGAGAATGTGTGTTTTTTCCTTTTATCGTGTTTCATGTAAAAGAGGCTGACAAAGGGTGGTCACATTGCATGGCTTGAGGAGAGGCTGTGATGTTTAATGCATGGTCTGCTCTGCTAGTAAACACTCATTTGTGGCGGTGACTAGTCACACATGAAATGCATTTTGCCCAACCAGAATGTGGAGAGGAAGCTTTTACAACCATGAGGTTCCATCCACAATCTGGTTGGGACAAGGAATGTTTGTTCCTCATTCAGTGTAAATAAAAAGTATACACAAATATAATAACCTACAAAAAATGTAAAAAACGTTAATAAAAAATTAAACAAATATTGGAAAAAAAGGATTCATGTAACTTTTATTTAAAATAAGTATGTTTAGAATCCTGAACAGGACAGAGAACAGACACCAATGTTGTTATGACATCATCACTGTGCGACTCTTTGGCAATGACCTGTGTGTGAGTGTGTACCTGTATCTCTGGTAGTCGTCCTCATCCTTGTCCAGGCTGACCAGCTGGTTGGGACAGACCTCGTTTCCCAGCAGGCTGAGGTACTGCAGCGACGGTGCCGCCTTCGCCAAGTGCTCCAGCAGCTCCTCAATGTCAGTCAGGTGTCAGCGGTCAGAGGTCAAGGAGCCAACACGGTTAATTACATTACCATTTACCCCAGACCCCCCTCACTTACACACGCACGCACACACACAGACCTCCCTCCCACACACACCACTATGAAATTCACGATGGCCTTCAGAGGGCATAGGTCATAGGCATCGTGTTGTTGTGTGAGGGAGCAGACAGAAAGGCTCAATTTAAGGCTCAGAGTTTGGCATATATTTTCCTGTTTGTTCCCTGTATTTTCTCTCTCTCTCTTTCCACCCTCCTCTTTTTCTTCCTCTCTCTCTCTCCCTTTCTTCTTCTCCTTCTCTCCCCCCTCTCTCCTAGGTGACCGGGTAAATGATGGATGCCTTGTGGTTCAAACGGTCGGTGATTCCAGAGCCGTAGCTGACGGGAAAAAAGTCCCCCCCCCCCAAACATGAAAAAAAAAGCAACCAGCCTCCCAAACAAAACCAGCCTCCCAGACACATTCATCACTAATACATTCACTTCATTGGAAAATTGAGCCCCAAAGTGTCAAAATACAAGCGCACTAATGCAGTGGTGGAGTGTGTAAAATGGCACAGCTCCACATCAGGATGTGGTCTAATTGGGCCATTAGCATGTGCAGGCCACTTCACAACCTGACTCAGAGCTTCAGAGCCGCTGACACGCACTTCTAGGAGCCCCACTTTTAATGTTGACACGGGAGGTGTGTTTTTGCATCATTACCCTGTAGATGGATCTACTAGGGAGAGGCTACCAGGGGGGACAAGGACACATAGATAGGCTGGGTTCTTAACACTAAAGGAGGAAGTTGAAACATATTTTCCGTCTGATCATAAGTAGTGGCGCAGTGTTTGGGTTTGAGTGCTTACGGTTAACCTGGTTTACTATTCAATGAGGAAACTACATGTAGTTTTTAAATTATCGTCTCTGCAATTGTTAGGAGGTTTTCAGTTTTTCCCACTACTACACTGCATGGGATATTACACTACTGGTTCATTTGACAATGTTCATAATTGGTTATACAACTAATATAAATTTAAAAGTGCTCTTTCTCAAAGCATTTGGTAGGTTCAGACGTTTCTCCATTTCCCGTTTCTTCCTCAACATATCAACACAGCCCCTACTGGCTTTTATTCCTGTCTCCACTAGAGGTCCCCGTGGCTTAGAAACTAGTCTGTGGGGTCTAAACTACAGCACAAAGACCCAGATACCTTTATAGCACTGCATTTACACTCACTACAAACACACTATTAGAGACTTCCACAGACTTTGAGAACACAGCGATAAAGAGTCAAATCAGAGATATAGAAGTACAACAAACAGCAAAGACAATGGCTTGTGGCCTGTAGCCTTAGCCCATGCTGAAGAATGAGAGGCAGATAGTGAGTGCCGCTCTGCTTGAAAGGATATTTGGTTCTTATTGAGTGTTAGGGTGTGGAGGGTGGGTAACCTGGGCAACTGGAGGTCGTTTCCGAGCAGATTGTTGTCGACGACCAGTTCTTCCAGCCCAGTGAACGCTTTGAGGCCCGCCAGTGACCTGCAATGATAAGGCGAGAGAGAGAGAAAGAGAAAGAGAGAGAGAGAGAGAGAGAGAGAGAGAGAGAGAGAGAGAGAGAGAGAAAAAGAGAAAGAGAAAGAGAGAGACAGCGAGAGAGAGAGACAGCGAGAAAGAGAGAGAGAGAGCGAGAGAGAGACAGCGAGAGAGAGCGAGAGAGAGAGAGCGAGAGAGAGACAGCGAGAGAGAGACAGCGAGAGAGAGAGAGCGAGAGAGAGACAGCGAGAGAGAGACAGCGAGAGAGAGCGCGAGAAAGCGAGAGAGAAAAATACAAATTATACGGCTGTGCAGACGGCCATTACGTGCAGAAATAAATATTTCTGCCTCCCTCTTTTCACGCGTCTGGAGAGGCAGGGAGAGTTCGGGTAGGGGCCTGTCAGAGGGTTGAATGGTGTGAATTAGTGGTGCTGAGTTCCCCTGGCATGGCCTGGACCCGGGACTCAGCCGCGACCAGCTTCCTTCTACGCTGGCAGGATGAGGGATGGGGGTCACCAGTCAGTAGCCAGGATTCAAAACAAAAGGCTTCAGAAATGTGGCGGGCAGGATGAATTTGTCAATGTCTTGTGCCTGGAGGCGCCCGCTTTGGCCTGACCCTAACCCTCCATTCCCAAGACAAATCACTCTGTCACACTTCACCTTCACTCCCCGGACACAAATTTAACTTGTCATCCATCATCTTCACAGCCCAACCAGTAGAATACAGAATACGTATTCCGGCAATCACAGACGGAATGGAAAGGGAAACTTGTTTGCAAACTGTGATGGGGGTTGGTTTAAAGGTTTTAACACCAAAGCATTTTAGTAAAAACATTTTGGGGGACTATTTGTATCCCTGTGATGCAGTCACATATTTCTCTTATGCACACAAGCACACCCACATCACACACTAAGCATAATGATGATTGAGAGCATTACTCAATTGGTTGGGGCCTTGCACAGTTCAAGCCTTGTTGAAGGTGTACAAAGCCATGTGTGCGTTGTATAATCAGTGTGACCACTAGAAATAAACTTTGATGTCAGACGTTTGAAAAGGTCGGTGAAAGTCAATAGGCTACATGGCTTCCTTGGCGTTCACATAAAAAGCACTGGGTGTGAACTGCTCAGACCACTGCGCCACCGAAGTTCAAACAGCATAATCCCTTATACTAGACCCACTGTCATTTCCACTATGTGAAATTAAGAAGAAAAAATAGAAATTAAGCAAATTGATTGCACCCAAATTAGACATTTAAATGTATAGGATTCAGATTATATTCAATATATATATAGCACCCAACATGTGACTTGGACCAAACTTCTTCTTAACAATGATATAAAGAACACATTTTTGGCGGTTAAAAGTCACCCACGGACCCTTCAAGACATGCTAGCCTCCCCTGTTATTGTAATGGTGAGAGGTTAGCATGTCTTGGGGGTATGATATTTGTGCGTCTGTAACTTTCTCACTCATCATTATTCAATTTCATTCAGGATTATCTGTAATCATGGTAGCATCCACATGAATGTACAAGTGTTTAGAAACATTTTCTACTCTTATTTATAATAAAAGTGACTCCAAAATGACACAATACATTATTTACCATTTATTTCTATTGTGCACAACATAATCTGAAACGCAACCAAAACTAACTACAAATCCATCCAACACGTTTGTAGAGTCACACACTTGATGTAGTCTTTAGGCGTGTCAACAATACACCCGTAACTTTTTGGGAAAAAATATATATTACTTGTTAAACAAAATCTCTTTCTCTGAACAATTGTATAAGTATAAAATAACATAAATTCCCAATGTGTTTGTGTTCATCATGCGTTCAGGCTACACTGTCAGCATTATATAATGGAGTCAATCATTGACATGTAAACCTGCCAGGAGCTGGCTGAGACTGGATCTAATAGGACTATTTTCTGACTCATGACTGTCATTTCTATACTTAATTACAAAAATAGATAAACAAGACACCTGCTTCAACCACGGTAATATTATTTTCATCCAATGTGAAAAATAAAAAGGTAAACAATGAAGCGATATTAACACACCCTTCTGGTTCCTACAGTCAGCCTGAGAACACTGCCCAGCACTAGGCCCAGTCTCAACTAATACACTCTCTGATCTGGCTAGTGTCCCTGTCATTATACACTGTCTGTGATTTACTCAATGTAAACATAATTGTTTCATCATGTCAATCTGCAAATGGATAGCAAGAGGGGGGAGAAAGAGAGAACACATTCCAACTGACCGTAAGGGAAAAGAAAAGGGAAACGAGGAACACAAGATGATCAATGTAAAAAGGCAAAGACATGAAGATGGACAAAGACTGTAGAACCTGAGACAGTACTCCTATTGAAATCCCCCTCACATACTGTACACACAGTGTGTGTGTGTTAATGCATGCGTACCTGCGTGTGTTTGTATGACACGATAGGGCCTGTAGTCCTCTGGGTTGCATTATTAACTGCTTGGTTAAAAGAAGCCGCATGGCGCAGAGGGAAGGCTTATTAATTGTTGTTTTCATGTCACCACTGCTGTGTGCACCAGCAGATCTAATCAACTAAATTCACAGCTAGGGGAGAGCAGGGCCCGGCACAGCACAGCTACCAAACCCCATCCTGATCTCTCTCTCTCTCTCTGTATGTGTGTGTATATGTATGTGTGTGTGTGTGTGTGTGTGTGTGTGTAGGGGGGATACAGTAGGGGGATTGGACTTTAATTGTCTCCAGCTTTCCCTGGCGCTCTCTGCAGATTTCCCTAACACCGACCTTTGGTTTCATTACCTTTATAAGAGCCTAGTTTTAATACGGAGTTTGCAGAACTAACAGAGTGAAAGCGCTGCAGTAAAAGTGCTTTAGTTAAAAACATGAGGAGCTCTCTTTTGTTTTCAAAAAATATAATGAGCATAATTGAACTGTGTCCCAAAGCTCCTGTGGCTGGGTAAAATGGAAAACACACACATGTGCAAAACATCAACGCACGCACGCACGCACGCACGCACACACGAGAGGAAAGGAAAGAGGAGAAAAAAGGAAAGGAAATGAGATTAATGGAAATTGGAGAGAAAGGAGGCCAAGCAAGGAGACATGAGAGGAGACAGGTGGCTAAACAAGGAGACATGAGAGGAGACAAGAGGCCAGACAAGGAGACAGGAGAGGAGACATACCCGTGACCCAGAGGTACAGACAGAGCCAGATCGTTAGTCTAATACTAATGCAGACACATTGATTGATAAACCACCACTGACAGCCCGGCAGAGGGAAGAATACCCTCTGTGATTATTGGCTTAAAATGTCAGTCACGCCTACCAATGGCGTGGGTCTGTCTCATGTCAGATGTCTTTAAGTAACGAATGAGAGGAGGATGGTAGCCTCAGATCTATCTTCTACATCTGTGAGGCAGCATTATGTCAGAACAAATCCCAGTTGACCTTTTAGTAGTGTTTAGGACTAGAGGTCAACTGAGACAGCAGCTATATCCTAACAGCTGAAGGGCCCCCATCTTGAACTAGCAACTACCATATACCGTATAGCCATTCCACAAGCCTGATAGCATCCAAATATATCCTAACAAAGACCAGTCACAACAACAGACACAGAACAATCCCCACAGTTATGGAGGAATCTCTGTATTCACTTTAGCAGCTGAAACAATCTGCAGAGAACCAGATAGATCTTTTCAGACCTCTGGTCTGTTTGAGTAGGGGGAAAAAATAGGAGAACCTTGAAAAGGCAAGAGGCAAAAGCCTAAGGCCTTGTTTTAACATTAAATGACTTGTGTGACTTCAAATATATTCTTGGTGGTGGAGATTCTAGAGAAGTAATGTTTTTATTCCAGTAATACGGCCTTGGACTGGAGAAGTAATGTTGTTATTCCAGTAATAAGGCCTTGGACTGGAGAAGTTATGTTTTAATTCCAGTAATAAGGCTGCAGACTGGAGAAGTAATGTTTTTATTTAGGTAATAAGGCCTTGGACTGGAGAAGTAATGTTGTTATTCCAGTAATACGGCTGCAGACTGGAGAAGTAATGTTTTTATTCCAGTAATAAGGCTTTGGACTGGAGAAGTAATGTTTTTATTCCAGTAATAAGGCATTGGACTGGAGAAGTAATGTTTTTATTCCAGTAATAAGGCCTTGGACTGGAGAAGAAATGTTGTTATTCCAGTAATAAGGCATTGGTCTGGAGAAGTAGTGTTGTTATTCCAGTAATAAGGCTTTGGATTGGATAAGTAATGTTATTATTCCAGTAATACGGCCTTGGATTGGAGAAGTAATGTTATTATTCCAGTAATACGGCTGCAGACTGGAGAAGTAATGTTGTTATTCCAGTAATACGGCTGCAGACTGGAGAAGTAATGTTGTTATTCCAGTAATAAGGCTTTGGATTGGAGAAGTAATGTTATTATTCCAGTAATACGGCTGCAGACTGGAGAAGTAATGTTGTTATTCCAGTAATAAGGCTTTGGATTGGATAAGTAATGTTATTATTCCAGTAATACAGCCTTGGATTGGAGAAGTAATGTTATTATTCCAGTAATAAGGCTGCAGACTGGAGAAGTAATGTTGTTATTCCAGTAATACGGCCTTGGATTGGAGAAGTAATGTTATTATTCCAGTAATAAGGCCTTGGACTGGAGAAGTAATGTTATTATTCCAGTAATAAGGCCTTGGATTGGAGAAGTAATGTTGTTATTCCAGTAATAAGGCCTTCGACTAGAGAAGTAATGTTGTTATTCCAGTAATAAGGCCTTTGACTGGAGAAGTAATGTTTTTATTCCAGTAATACGGCCTTGGATTGGAGAAGTAATGTTATTATTCCAGTAATAAGGCCTTCGACTAGAGAAGTAATGTTGTTATTCCAGTAATAAGGCCTTTGACTGGAGAAGTAATGTTTTTATTCCAGTAATAAGGCCGCAGACTGGAGAAGTAATGTTATTATTCCAGTAATAAGGCCTTCGACTAGAGAAGTAATGTTGTTATTCCAGTAATAAGGCCTTTGACTGGAGAAGTAATGTTATTATTCCAGTAATAAGGCCGCAGACTGGAGAGCGACAGGCAAATTGACACACAGGGCATCAGATACATGTTTGATGAATTGGCCAATACTGGGGCATTGATGGCCTTCATACGTGCATAATGGACTAGCAGCAGCACACTTCAGATGGCCTGCCATGATAAGGCAGAGTAATGAATGGGAGAAGGGAGTGGGGCTGGGAAAAAGTAGGATCCGGACGGGCTTTAATAAACTTAATAAGAAAAGTGAATGGAGAGAAATGGACAGACATGTCTGGGAGAGGAAATAGGAAGGAAGGGAAACGTCCATCTGTCCATCAGGCTGACAAGTCGATTAGGCTTCATTGGGCGATCACGTCACTCTGGAAGCAATTGGATGTCCTGTGATTAAAGCAGGTAGTTTACAGTACAGCAACCAGTACAGTAAGATAGGGCTTTGCTATTGGACAACAGATCTACACATCACACCACAACAACAGCTCAAATCAATTCCAATTGTATTTGTCACATGCGCCGAATACAACTGGTGTAGTCCTTACAGTGAAATGCTTACTTACAAGATCTTTCCCAAAGACGCAGAGTTAAATAAGAACAAATAAAAAAACACCTAAGAAATAAACACAAAGGAATGAAGCAATATAGAAGAAGTACCATACCAACTGAGGTAGATATGCACGGTGGGGTCTGAAATTATTGACACCCTTGATAAAGATGGGGTTGTTACACCTCAAAAAGCACAAGAAAGTGGATTTCTGAGAAATTAAGTAAATTGATTGCACCCAAATTGGACATTTGAATTTATACAATTCAGATTTATATTCAAGAAATATAGACCCAAACGTCCGACTTGGACCAAACTTCTCCCGAACAATGAGTGAGACATGAGGAACACATTTATTTGGCGGTTAAAAGTCACCCACAGACCCCCCAAGACATGCTAACCTCCCCTGTTATTGTAATGATGAGAGGTCCTCTTGGGGGTATGATCTTTACACTTTGTAACTTTCTCACTCATCATTATTCACAATTCATTCAGGATTATCTGTAATCATGTTAGCATCCACATGAATGTACAAGTGTTTAGAAACATATTATATTTCTTATTTATAATACAAGTGACTCCAAAATGACCCAATACATTATTTACCATTCATTTCTATTCCCCTAAGCTACTCGGGGCGACAGGTAGCCTAGTGGCTAGAGCTTTGAGCCAGTACCCGAAAGGTTGCTAGATCGAATCCCCAAGCTGACAAGGTAAAAATCTGTTGTTCTGCCCCTGAACAAGGCAGTTAACCCACTGTTCCTAGGCTGTCATTGTAAATAAGAATTGTTCTCAATTCTGAAACAAAAACAAACTGCAAATAAATCCAACAAGTTTGTAGAGTTACATGCTTGATGTAGTCATTGCGGGCTATGAATATGGGACCAAATACTAAACTTTGGACTACTATTTCTAAGACTATTTAAGAGTGTCAAAATGTTTTACCCCCTACATTTGAGAAAAAAATATGACTTGTTAAACAAAATATTTTATATTGTTCTCTGAACAAATGTATTAGTATTAGCCCAAATTTCCCAAAACTTTTATTTTCAGGTCTCTCCAGATAATGTTCGATCTGGTTCAATTCCGGGCTCTGGCTGGGCCACTCAAGGACATTGAGACTTGTCCCGAAGCCACTCCTGCATTGTCTTGGCTGTGTGCTTAGGGTCATTGTCCTGTTGGAAGGTGAACCTTCACCCCCAGTCTGAGGTCCTGAGTGCTCTGGAGCAGGTTTTCATCAAGGATCTCTCTGTACTTTGCTCCGTTCATCTTTGCCTCGATCCTGACTAGTCTCCTAGTCTCTGCCACTGAAAAACATCTCCACAGCATGATGCTGCCACCACCATGCTTCAACATAAGCATAGTGCCAGGTTTCCTCCAGACAGGACACTTGGTAATCAGGCCAAAGAGTTCAACCTTGGTTTAATAAGAGAGTCTTTAGGTGCCTTTTGGCAAACTCAAAGTGGGCTGTCATGTGCCTTTTACTGAGGAGTGGCTTCCGTCTGACCACTTTACCATAAAGACCTGATTGGTAGTGTGCTGCAGAGATGGTTGTCCTTCTGGAAGTTTTCCACAATTCTTACATTTAAGAATGATGAAGGCCACTGTGTACTTGGGGATTTTCAATGGTTCCCTTCTCCAGAGTACCAATCCTGTCTCAGAGTTCTACAGACAATTCCTTAAACCTCATGGCTTGGTTTCTGCTTTGACCTTAGATAGACAGGTGTGTGCCTTTCCAAATCATGCGCAATCAATTGAATTTACCACAGGTGGACTCCAATCAAGTTGTAGAAACATCTCAAGGATGATCAATGAAAACAGGATGCACCTGAGATCAATTTCGAGTCTCATAGCAAAGGGTTTGAATACTTTGTCTTTTAATACATTTCCTAAAATAAAAATAAAAACAGTTTTCGCTATGTCATTGTGGGGTATTGTGTGTAGATTGATGAGGATTTTAAAACGAATCCATTTTAGATTAAGGCTGTAATGTAACAACATTTGCAAAACGCCAAGGAGTCTGAATACTTTCCAAAGGCACCTTATGTATTTGTGCTTATGTGCCTGTGTGTGTATGTGTGTGCGCACACCTGGGTGCTTGCATGCATGCGTATCTATGTGTGCATGTGTCTTTCTGATGAAAAGCTTTCGTGTGGTCCATCATATAGAGGGAGTCTATCATAATTCATGAGTGGACATGGCTGGGTCGTCCCTCAAAGCCCATCGATCATCTGCCACGCAGTGACAGGCCTCTAGTGATTATTTGCTTTTAGGTGAATGTAATGATGAATACTGTAATGATGGGGGCAAACTGACAGAGCCATGGAGGAAGCTTTGGTTTTGGTGTGCACTTGCGTTTGTGTGTGTCTGTGTCTGTGTCTGTGTGTGTGTGTGTGTGTGTGCGTGTGTGCGCGTGTGCAGCAGTACATTGCTACAAATTGACAAAGATAATAGATTTTCAGCTCAGTCTCACAGAGGGATGAGGGCATGTGTCATATGAAGAGACAACTAATCATTCTATACTAACATTCACAAAAAACCTTGCTGCACAGAGACCATACAGCATGAAGAGGAATGTGGCTTCTCCACATGTAGGCCTAATATAATATTCATTCACAGGGTCAAATTACAAGGTTTTCTCTGATTAGTAGTTGTGAATCTAATCTTATAAAGGCCTAACTAATATTGTTTTTGTCAACTTGGAGTCAGTGTAGTAACTTATACTGTGTCTACCATCATAATACAGTGAACTAGTTCAAAGGGCTGACACGCCCTAACAGACAGACAGCCCCCCAAACAGGTCAGTCAGTGATGGACCTTTAAGTTCTGCCTGGGCCAAGCCAGGGTCAAACCTGGATTATTAGGTCAACCTTATCTCAGTCTCGTCCTTATCCCTCGGCCAAGCTGATCCATGATCAGTTATAAGGGAGGGAAGAGATATGTGAAGGGAGACCCAATTCCAGGCCAATCTGACCCTAGAGCAGTGACTTTGAAGTGGGCACCATGAAGGAAAAGGATCAGTCCCTGTCTTATTCACTGGACTGTCAGCTCTACTACCAGCTATAATGACATGGGAAAGAATATGAACCATATCTACACATGCACTCTCCCCAGAGAGCAGAGAGCCATGGCAGAGAGTCTATAACTCAATACCACAGACCGATATGACTTTCGCACTAACCAAATCATTTTCAAACCACATTCTCACATCTGAAATATTAGATATTGTGTGTATAAAGGCTGGTTTAGTCCTTCTGTCTGTAGACAGTTGTCGCAGGAACATTATGAACATTGTACTGTCGCCCGAAATCAAACTTGGTCGTTGTCGTTAGCAAAAGTTTAAAACACAAAAACGACATCATCAGCATTCTATTTTCACGTGACAGTGAATGACATTCTATCCTTCACATAAACGAGCAAACATGGAGGAGGAAGTAATATTTTTAAGTGCTGCCCTGCTCCTGAATAGGAGAAGTTAGAGGATAAGTTACTTAAGGGCTCAGGCACACCAATAGTGTTTGCTGGCTAAGAGTACTTAGCACCTTTGATCATAGTGCCGGCCATAATTTGAGAACTTAGTTGGTGAAAATACTGTCAGTCAGATATCTACAGCAGGTGGTCTTTAAAACACAGCGCGCTGAACGATCGGCAGACGAACGCTAGAAACATATTTTGTGCGAGCCTTAAGGGAAGTAAACAGTAAGAGACAACAACATGGAGGGTGGCAGGTAGCCTAGTGGTCAGAGGCAGGTAGCCTAGTGGTCAGAGGCAGGTATTGTAGTGGTTAGAGGCAGGTAGCCTAGTGGTTAGAGGCAGGTAGCCTAGTGGTCAGAGGCAGGTATCCCAGTGGTTAGAGGCAGGTATCAGAGTGGTTAGAGGCAGGTAGCCTAGTGGTCAGAGGCAGGTAGCCTAGTGGTTAGAGGCAGGTAGCCTAGTGGTCAGAGGCAGGTATCCTAGTGGTTAGAGGCAGGTAGCCTAGTTGTCAGAGGCAGGTAGCCTAGTGATCAGAGGCAGGTATCCTAGTGGTCAGAGGCAGGTAGCATAGTGGTCAGAGGCAGGTAGCCTAGTGGTTAGAGGCAGGTACACTAGTGGTTAGAGGCAGGTAGTCTAGTGGTTAGAGGCAGGTATCCTAGTGGTTAGAGGCAGGTATCCTAGTGGTTAGAGGCAGGTAGCCTAGTGGTTAGAGGCAGGTAGCCTAGTGGTCAGAGGCAGGTAGCCTAGTGATCAGAGGCAGGTATCCTAGTGGTCAGAGGCAGGTAGCCTAGTGGTCAGAGGCAGGTAGCCTAGTGGTCAGAGGCAGGTACACTAGTGGTTAGAGGCAGGTAGCCTAGTGGTCAGAGGCAGGTAGCCTAGTGGTCAGAGGCAGGTAGCCTAGTGGTCAGAGGCAGGTATCCTAGTGGTTAGAGGCAGGTACACTAGTGGTTAGAGGCAGGTAGCCTTGTGGTTAGAGGCAGGTAGCCTAGTGGTTAGAGACAGGTAACCTAGTGGTTAGAGGCAGGTAGCCTAGTGGTTAGAGGCAGGTAGCCTAGTGGTCAGAGGCAGGTAGCCTAGTGGTCAGAGGCAGGTAGCCTAGTGGTCAGAGGCAGGTAGCCTAGTGGTCAGAGGCAGGTAGCCTAGTGGTCAGAGGCAGGTAACCTAGTGGTCAGAGGCAGGTAACCTAGTGGTCGGAGGCAGGTAGCCTAGTGGTCAGAGGCAGGTACACTAGTGGTTAGAGGCAGGTAGCCTTGTGGTTAGAGACAGGTAACCTAGTGGTTAGAGGCAGGTTAATTAATAATTTATATTTATATTAATTAATATTAATTAATATAATAACATCTAAAATATATTTTAATTTGTTTAACACTTTTTGGGTTAATACATGACTCTGTGTGTGTTATTTCAAAGTTTTGATGTCTTCACTATTATTTGTAGAAAATAGTAAAAAATAATGAAAAACCCTTGAATGAGTAGGTGTGTGGACTGGTACTGTATATATGGAGTTAACCCTGAGTTAACCTGCCCTGAAGGCAGGTTAGTTCTGAAGCATTCGTTGCCATAGAAATATACCTGGCTAAAAGGTGAGCCACTTCGTGGTACCGGTTATCCCGAGTTGAACTCAGAGTTGACCAAAGTAACTCAATAACTCCTCAAACCATGTACGTAGTGTACCCCTCTGGCGTCGGGAGGGAGAGTCGTCCGGTCTGTCGGAAATCCCTCACAGCGGTGCAAACACATTCACCACAGAAGCTTTTTATTTTACCTTTATTTTAACAGGGAGTCCCATTGAGACAAAAGGAGCCCTGCATTTGACAATTTCACACATTTTACAAAATATAAGAGAATACAAAAATACAAACACAAGAAAAACAATCACTTTCCTCAAAAGAGGTCCTCAATCAACATTTTGAACTGCTCGGGAGGCATCTATGTGGGGTACATAGGATACATAGGGTACATGGGGTACATAGGAATTAAAAGCTTAAAAGTCTGTAGCAACAGACAGAATTGCCAGTGTTAGCTATCCCTGTGAGTGAGTATGGTAACTCATATTTATATGGGTAGGTAATGTGGGAGTTTTTTGCAATAGGGCTTTATAAATGAATAAAATGCAGTGTTTTGACCTACCCATCATCAAAGAGGGCCAACATACTTTCTGATGAGCAGTGATGAGTGCATATAGTCACCATAGTCTAGGAACGGAAGAAAAGTCGACTGAATGATCCACATTCGACTATTTAGTGATAGGCATGACCTATTTCCATAGAAGAAGCCCATTTTTATCCTCAGCTTCTAACTCATCAATATGCTTTTTGAAAGACATCTTATCGTCTATCCAGATGCACAGATACAGTGGGGAGAACAAGTATTTGATACACTGCCGATTTTGCAGGTTTTCCTACTTACAAAGCATGTAGAGGTCTGTCATTTTTTATCATAGGTACACTTCAACTGTGAGAGACGGAATCTAAAACAATATTGTTGTTAATATTTGGTACAGAAACCTTTGTTTGCAATTACAGAGATCATACGTTTCCTGTAGTTCTTGACCAGGTTTGCACACACTGACATGATGTTTCCACCTCCATGCTTCACGGTTGGGATGGTGTTCTTGGGGTTGTACTCATCCTTCTTCTTCCTCCAAGCACGGCGAGTGGAGTTTAGACCAAAAAGTTATATTTTTGTCTCATCAGACCACATGACCTTCTCCCATTCCCCCTCTGGATCATCTAGATGGTAATTGGCAAACTTCAGACGGGCCTGGACATGCGCTGGCTTCAGCAGGGGGAACCTTGCATGTGCTGCAGGATTTTAATCCATGATGGCGGAGTGTGTTACTAATGGTTTTCTTTGAGACTGGTCCCAGCTCTCTTCAGGTCATTGACCAGGTCCTGCCGTGTAGTTCTGGGCTGATCCCTCACTTTCCTCATGATCATTGATGCCCCACTAGGTGAGATCTTGCATGGAGCCCCAGACCGAGGGTGATTGACCGTCATCTTGAACTTCTTCCATTTTCTAATAATTGCGCCAACAGTTGTTGCCTTCTCACCAAGCAGATTGCCTATTGTCCTGTAGCCCATCCCAGCCTTGTGCAGGTCTAAAATTTAACCCTGATGTCCTTACACATCTCTCTGGTCTTGGCCATTGTGGAGAGGTTGGAGTCTGTTTGATTGAGTGTGTGGACAGGTGTTTTTTATACAGGTAACGAGATCAAACAGGTGTTAATACAGGTAATGAGTAGAGAACAGGATGGCTTCTTAAAGAAAAACTAACAGGTCTGTGTGAGCTAAAATCCTTACTGGTTGGTAGGTGATCCAATACTTATGTCATGCAATAAAATGCAAATTAATTACTTAAAAATCATATAATGTGATTTTCTGGATTTTTGTTTTAGAATTCCGTCTCTCGCAGTTGAAGTGTACCTATGATAAAAATTACAGACCTCTACACGCTTTGTAAGTAGGAAAACCTGCAAAATCGGCAGTGTATCAAATACTTGCTCTCCCCACTGTATCTGTAAGCAGGAGCATGATCAATGTGGGGACCATCCAAAGTATAAGCTTAAATCATTAGCGTAATTTTTATGCACTCTAGAAAACAACATATACTTAGTTTTTTTTAACCTGCATTCAATACTGATTTAAGGTCAATAAAGGTTTTCTGTAAAACAATGACAGCAGACCATAGTTCAGATAGAGCCTGGTCAACAGCGGGGGAAATAGCATATACACAACAGTATTGTCCGCATACAGGTACAAATTACTTCTTTTTTATTTTTACACACAAACCAATATTGTTAATATATATAGTAAAAAGCACAGAATTTATCCCTGCGGGACACCTTTCGTTATGTCCAGAAAATCTGTTTTAACACCATCAGTAGATACACATTTATATCTGTCTGTAAAGTAAGGAAGCTGATCTTGGCCAATTGAGGAAAGCCTCTGAATTAGTTAACCTCATCCACATCCAATGTATAGCACCCACCTGGGTGATGTACCATTTCTGTGGCAGAACGATCACCACACATCAGCTATCAGGTGGAGAGGTGAGGAGTGGTCTATGCCAATTAGGAATGAGGGGGATGATAAGGTGGCCATGATGGAGATGGAATGGGGCCAGATTGGGAATTTAGCTATGGCAGTATACTTTTGTACCAATGAAAAAAGGACATGTTTGTAGTGTTTCTTTTTTGAATACCCTATCATTTAAAGTGTTAAACAAACCTGTTGAGGTTCAATTCATGTTAACTTAGTGAAATTATTCATGCATAGGATATTTCAGCTTTAACATAAATGTTAGACAATGTGCTATGTATGCAATTGAATCTCTTTTGTTTGCATAAGATGTAACCCTGCATCAACTTCAGCCTCAACCAGGATTCCATCATACAAGTTTCAGCTCTGTCTGTCCGTGGCCTCTCTTCCTCGGTGCGCACTGTCACTGTGTCCGTTTCCAGCTTGTCCAGCTGCGTCTGTAACATTTCACGTAAACCCTGTTACTTGTCTGCATCAAAGTACCGGTCCTTGTACCTAGCATCAAGCATGGTGGCGACACAGTAAAGAGGCTCAGAGAGAATGCCACCGAATTGCTTGTTCACAGCCTCGAGTACTTTTGTAAGTTTTAAACCCACGGTCTGTGTTGGCAGTTTTATTGAGCAGGGGGTTCAATGCCATGACAGAGGGTATCACGTCTGCTGCAGACGCGGTTGATGAGCATATTTCTCGAGTCAGTTGTTCGAATGGCGCTAGGAGTGTGTTCATGTTTCCAAGTTTCAAACATGTTCTCAAATGCCATTGAAAGGCAGCAGTGGTATGAGAACCAGCACATTCTTGAACATGCAATATAGCTTTCCTCAGTATGAAATCCTCGTCCACCCACTGTGCTGTCAGACTCAGCATGCTCATGGGGCTGACATAGCTGGTCCAAATGTCAGTCGTGAAACTAATAGCAGTGACACCCATAGCAAGTAGCTCATGGATGTGTTTCAACAATATTGTGTAACTCCTGCAGGGCAACATCTGAAAAATAGCGCCTACTTGGAAGTGTGTACCGGTGCTCGACCAGTCGGTGATAGCCAACACCATCCACAACAGAGAACCGTTGTTGTCAAGGGCAATGAATTCCATTGTCTTGGCGTTAATGGTTTCACTTTTGTGTTGTCCACTGAAATGTTCTTACTCTTTCAAATGACTGCTGGACTTGAACTTGTTACGTTGTTGGAAGTGTGCACTTAGAATTGTTCTGCTTTTGTTCTGTGTAGCGCTGTATTTTTGGTGGTGTCATTATGTCATCTACCTACGTTATATACAGTGCCTTGCGAAAGTATTCGGCCCCCTTGAACTTTGCGACCTTTTGCCACATTTCAGGCTTCAAACATAAAGATATAAAACTGTATTTTTTTGTGAAGAATCAACAACAAGTGGGACACAATCATGAAGTGGAACGACATTTATTGGATATTTCAAACTTTTTTAACAAATCAAAAACAGAAAAATTGGGCGTGCAAAATTATTCAGCCCCCTTAAGTTAATACTTTGTAGCGCCACCTTTTGCTGCGATTACAGCTGTAAGTCGCTTGGGGTATGTCTCTATCAGTTTTGCACATCGAGAGACTGACATTTTTTCCCATTCCTCCTTGCAAAACAGCTCGAGCTCAGTGAGGTTGGATGGAGAGCATTTGTGAACAGCAGTTTTCAGTTCTTTCCACAGATTCTCGATTGGATTCAGGTCTGGACTTTGACTTGGCCATTCTAACACCTGGATATGTTTATTTTTGAACCATTCCATTGTAGATTTTGCTTTATGTTTTGGATCATTGTCTTGTTGGAAGACAAATCTCCGTCCCAGTCTCAGGTCTTTTGCAGACTCCATCAGGTTTTCTTCCAGAATGGTCCTGTATTTGGCTCCATCCATCTTCCCATCAATTTTAACCATCTTCCCTGTCCCTGCTGAAGAAAAGCTGGCCCAAACCATGATGCTGCCACCACCATGTTTGACAGTGGGGATGGTGTGTTCAGGGTGATGACCTGTGTTGCTTTTACGCCAAACATAACGTTTTGCATTGTTGCCAAAAAGTTCCATTTTGGTTTCATCTGACCAGAGCACCTTCTTCCACATGTTTGGTGTGTCTCCCAGGTGGCTTGTGGCAAACTTTAAACAACACATTTTATGGATATCTTTAAGAAATGGCTTTCTTCTTGCCACTCTTCCATAAAGGCCAGATTTGTGCAATATACGACTGATTGTTGTCCTATGGACAGAGTCTGTAGATCTCTGCAGTTCATCCAGAGTGATCATGGGCCTCTTGGCTGCATCTCTGATCAGTCTTCTCCTTGTATGAGCTGAAAGTTTAGAGGGACGGCCAGGTCTTGGTAGATTTGCAGTGGTCTGATACTCCTTCCATTTCAATATTATCGCTTGCACAGTGCTCCTTGGGATGTTTAAAGCTTGGGAAATCTTTTTGTATCCAAATCCGGCTTTAAACTTCTTCACAACAGTATCTCGGACCTGCCTGGTGTGTTCCTTGTTCTTCATGATGCTCTCTGCGCTTTTAACGGACCTCTGAGACTATCACAGTGCAGGTGCATTTATACGGAGTCTTGATTACACACAGGTGGATTGTATTTGTCATCATTAGTCATTTAGGTCAACATTGGATCATTCAGAGATCCTCACTGAACTTCTGGAGAGAGTTTGCTGCACTGAAAGTAAAGGGGCTGAATAATTTTGCACGCCCAATTTTTCAGTTTTTGATTTGTTAAAAAAGTTTGAAATATCCAATAAATGTCGTTCCACTTCATGATTTTGTCCCACTTGTTGTTGATTCTTCACAAAAAAATACAGTTTTATATCTTTATGTTTGAAGCCTGAAATGTGGCAAAAGGTCGCAAAGTTTAAGGGGGCCGAATACTTTCGCAAGGCACTGTAGGTATGCACGTCATCTACCTACGTTATATAGGTATGCACGTCATCTAACTACGTTATATAGGTATGCACGTCATCTACATACGTTATATAGGTATGCACGTCATCTACCTACGTTATATAGGTACGCACGTCATCTACCTACGTTATATTAGGTACGCACGTCATCTAACTACGTTATATAGGTATGCACGTCATCTAACTACGTTATATAGGTATGCACGTCAGCTTTGACATCGGTTTTGCTCATTATCGTTAAACTAGACATCGGGCCGATGCTGATGTTGGCATTTTTAGTTAATATCGGCCAATTCCGATATGCTCACCGATATATTGTGCATAAATCGATATATTGTGCATCCCTAGTCTGAACCTCTCTCCCCTCTAATCAGGGTCTTGTGTGCCTTTTACATGTATGGCATCAACAGACACCAACCATGTCCTATTCAAAGCAGATGAAACACATAAAACATGTTAAGGACAGATTTACCCTCCCGCCCCACGTGTACCTTAATGATTAGCCTCTTCATTAGTAGTCATTTACAGCAGCATGAGTAGGGAACAAAGTGTAATCCTCTAACGTGGGAATTGCCATGTATCCAGGGAGGATGGCGAGGGAGGGGAGAGCTATATATATGTGTCCTGGACGTGAGATCTTTAAATGACTGCTACCTGAGGTCTGTGACATAGTAGGAGCGGGGGGAGATGGAGGAAGACAAGGACATGGGATACAGCACCACCACAGCACTGTAGTGGCCTGAAACCTGCCTGCAGTGTACTTGTGAGTGTGCGTGCGTATATATGTGTCTTTATGGGAGGGGGGTTGTATGGTAGAGGGTGTGTATGGGAGGGGGTGTAAGTGTTTGGATGGGATTAAATGGGTTGTGATGGGTGTTCAGGACATATACATGTAGATACAACACTGTTCCTCTCATTGGATCTGTTGTGTTTTCACACACACTTGTTTCTTGGGAGTGTGCATATACACACTGACGCCACACACAATACGTTATCACATACACACACATGCCGACCATGTACACTGTTGCTACTTCTTTTTACTTGTAGTATTATACAGTGCCTTCAGAAATAATGAAGACCCCTTGACTTTTTCCACATTTTGTTATGTTACAGCCTTATTCTAAAATTGATTAAATAAGCAATCTACACACAATACCCCATAATGACAAAGTGAAAACCGTTTTAATTTTTTTATTTTAGCAAATGTATTAAAAATGTAAAACAGAAATACCTTATTTACATAAGTATCGAGACCGTTTGCTATGGGACTCGAAATTGATCTCAGGTGCATCCTGTTTCCTTTGATCATCCTTGAGATGTGATTGGTGATTGGAGTCCACCTGTGGTAAATTCAATTGATTGGACATGATTTGGAAAGGCACACACCTGTCTATAAAAGGTCCCACAGTTGACAGTGCATGTCAGAGCAAAAACCAAGCCATGAGGTTTAAGGAATTGTCCGTAGAGCTCTGAGACAGGATTGTGTCGAGGCACAGATCTGGGGAAAGGTAACAAAAAATGTATTCAGCATTGAAGGTCCCCAAGAACACAGTGGCCTCCATCATTCTTAAATGGAAGAAGCTTGGACGCACCAAGACTCTTCCTAGAGCTGGCCGCCTGGCCAAACTGAGCAATTGGGGAAGAAGGGCCTTGGTCAGAGAGGTGAACAAGAATCTGATGGTCACTCTGACAGAGCCCCAAAGTTCCTCTGTGGAGATGGGAGAAACTTCCAGAAGGACAACTCGGCAGCACTCCACCAACCAGGCCTTTATGGTAGAGTGGCCAGACGGAAGCCACTCCTCAGTAAAAGCCTCAAAATAGCCCGCTTGGAGTTTGCCAAAAGGCACCTAAAGACTCAAATACCATGGGAAATTAGATTCTCTAGTCTGATAAAACCCAGATTGTACTCTTTGGCCTGAATGACACCCGTCACATCTGGAAGAAACCTGGCTCCATCCCTACGTTGAAGCATGGTGGTGGCAGCATCATGCTGTGGGGATGTTTTTCAGTGGCAGGGAATGGGAGACTAGTCAGGATTGAGGAAAGGATGAACAGCGCAAAGTACAGAGAGATCCTTGATGAAAACCTGCTCCAGAGTGCTCAAAACCTCAGACTGTGGCGACGGTTCACCTTCCACCAGGACAACGACCCTAAGCACACAGCCAAGACAACGCAGGAGTGGCTTTGGGACAAGTCTCTAAATATCCATAAGTGGCCCAGCCAGAGCCTGAAACTTGAACCCGGTCGAACATGGGGAAGGGTCTGAATACTTACGTAAATGTGATATTTCATTGTTTTTTTAAAATACATTTGCAAACATTTCATAAACCCTGTTTTTGCTTTGTCATTATGGGGTATTGTGTTTAGATTGATGAGGGGAAAACAACAATGTAGTCCATTTTTGAATAAAGCAAAGGTTGAATTGCTGCAAAGAAACCATTACTAAAGGACACCAATAAGAAGAAGATACTTGCTTGGGTCAATAAACACGAGCAATTAGACCGGTGGAAATCTGTCCTTTGGTTTGACGAGTCCAAATCTGAGATATTTGTTTCCTACCGTGAAGCATGGAGGAGGTCTGATGGTGTGGGGGTGCTTTGCTGGTGACACCGTCAGTGATTTAATTAGATATCAAGGCACACTTAACCAGCATGACTACCACAGCATTCTGTGTCAAATATTTGGTCCTTTAAAAACCTGCTGTATGTAAAACATAATGAGGTTTGTTTCCAACATTAGGGCTGTAAAGAAGTTACATCCCCTTGGTGTTTTGTTTCCTTGCCACGATACTAACGAGTACAGATATACTGGTTTCCTCCCGGCCTTAATTTTAGGGCTAATTAAAACGTTTTGAAAGCAGTCGCTGTGGATTCCTCCGCCAACCACAGTTGCCATCGACTACGCTCAGCTCTACCCTCCTCCTCCTCCTAAACATTACCCATCTGCCCCCTCCCCGCGTCCTCAGGATGTGTATCAGCTGTGTTCCTGCCGCGTTGAGAGCTGTGAGGAGCACGTAATGAAGACTACAACAACAGTCTGACTACACCCAGTGTAGAAGACATGTAGGAACCTGGTTTCTCAGTGAAGGGTCTAATTGGTACCGGTGGTACTTCCTTCTAACAAACCTGTGCTCTACAGGAAATAGGAGATGTCCGTAATGGCATTACGACAAATAGAACAAGTTTAAAAAAGATATTCAAACACTTTATATTATTGAAACACATTACATCATCCCAACATACATTTATTATCGTTATCATACATATTACGTACCGAATTGAATTATTTTACCATATTAATTTGATCACTCTTTTGTTGCCGAGAATTTTCCTGCACCACAGGAAATGCCAGATGACCTTGGTGATTTGCATAAATTCACTGAAAACCCACACTAACACGTGGTTATATTAACAGTGTTGCACTTTTCATCAAACAATATCTAATGGACTAAACGTTCAAATCATGTTGCTGCAGGATTATTTTGCTGTGACAATACAGGTCAAATTACAATGCTACACCTGTACCAAACTAACAGTTGAATTGAGTTCAACATAATTCATTAACACATGTGTAATTAAAAGTAGCCTGGTTTGGTGTGTAATAACCACAATGACATAGAACGACAATACTCTACTATGCATCTACACCAGTATGCAAGTCCCACCCTCCATCCAGCTCCCTTCATCAGCCTGTTATTACGATATAATTAGCTGTCGTTCCAGTGTATCATTAAGAGGTTCACTAAGTGTCAGGTACAGAAGCGTCTTAGGAAGTGACACGGGAAAGCAATATCGTTTGAAAATGTAACGGCATGGTAATTAAATAATCTACAGCATCAGGAGCAGGCAGGCACAGAAGTGATAATTAGACTAGTATTCATACCAATTAAAATATCTATATAAGCCCTTGTTTTAGATATACAGTGGAGTCCAGAAGTATTGGATCCCTTGATAAGGATGAGCAAAAAAAATACTATAAAAAGCATAATAGAAATACTATGCAACAAGAAAATTCTATACACTGAACAAAAATATAAATGCAACAAGCAACAATTTCCAAGGTTATACTGAGTTACAGTTCATATAACGAAATGCGTCATTTGAAATAAATAAATTAGGCCCTAATCTATGACGGGGAAAACAGATATGCATCTGTCGGTCACAGATACACAATATATATACAGATAACAGATAGAATATATACAAATACATACACAGTTGAAGTAGGAAGTTTACATACACTTAGGTTGGAGTTATTAAAACTTTTTTTGTTTGATTTTGAATTTTACCCCCTTTTTCTCCCCAATTTCGTAGTATCCAATTATTAGTAGTTACTATCTTGTCTCATCGCTACAACTCTGGTACGGGCACGGGAGAGACGAAGGTCGAAAGTCATGCGTCCTCCGAAACACAACCCAACCAAGCCACACTGCCTCTTAACACAGCGCGCATCCAACGTGAAAGCCAGCCGCACCAATGTGTCGGAGGAAACACTGTGCACCTGGTGACCTTGGTTAGCGTGCACTGTGCCCGGCCCGCCACAGGAGTAGCTGGTGCGCGATGAGACGAGGATATCCCTACCGGCCAAACCCTCCCTAACCCGGACGACGCTAGGCCAATTGTGCGTCACCCCACAGACCTCCCAGTCTCTGGTGGCACAGCTAGCGCTGCGATGCAGTGCCCTATCCTGCTAGAGTTGCCCCAGTCTAAGTGCTGTTATTGTGACGTGGAAAAGTCTAGGATCAACAACAGCTCAGCTGCGAAGTGGTAAGCCACACAAGCTCACAGAACGGGACTGCCGAGTGCTGAAGCACTTAACACATTAAATCGCCTGTCCTCGGGTGCAACACTGACTACCGAGTTCCAAACTGCCTCTGGAAGAACTGTACGTCGGGAGGTTCATGAAATTAGTTTCCATGTCCGAGCAGCCGCTCACAAGCCTAAGATCATCATGCGCAACGTCAAAAGTCAGCTGGAGTGATGTAAAGATCTCCACCATTGGACTCTGGAGCAGTGGAAACACGTTCTCTGGAGTGATGAATCACGCTTCACCATCTGGCAGTCCAACGGACTAATCTGGGTTTGGCGGTTGCCAGGAACACGCTACCTGTTTTAATGCATAGGGCCAAGTGTAAAGTTTGGTGGAGAGGGAATAAGAATAATGCTCTTAGGCTGGTTTTCATGCTTTGGGCTAGGCACCTTAGTTCCAGTGAAGGGTAATTTTAACACTACAGCATACAATGATATTCTAGATGATTCTTTGCTTCCAACTTGTGGAAACAGTTTGGGGAAGGCCCTTTCCTGTTTCAGCATGACAATGCCCCGTGCACCAACCGAGGTCCATACAGAAGTGGTTTGTCAAGATCGGTGTGGATGAACTTGACTGGCCTGCACAGAGCCCTGACCTCAACCTGATCGAACACCTTTGAGATGAATTGGAACACCGACTGCGAGCCAGGCCTAATTGCCCAACATCAATGCACGACCTTACTAAGGCTCTTGTAGCTGAATGGAAGCAAGTCACCGCAGCAATGTTCCAACATCTAGTGGAAAGCCTTCCCAGAAGAGTGGAGGCAGTTATAGCAGCAAAGGGGGGACCAACTCCAGATTAATGCTCATGATTTTGGAATGAGATGTTTGACAAGCAGATGTCCACATACTTGTGGTCATGTAGTGTACCTTAAAAAAAAGTAGGGGTGTGTGTCAGAAAACAAGTCAGTATCAGATGTGACCACCATTTGCCTAATGCAGCGCAACACATCTCCTTCGCATAGAGTTGATCAGGCTGTTGATTTTTGTCCCACTCCTCTTCAATGGCTGTGTGTCAGATGACATGAAAATAGAGGTATTTGGCCACGCACACCAAGGGTGGGCTTGGCCTTCAAAAAAAGAACAATGCATATGCAGAAAATAACTCAACACATTCCTTAATCATCACAGGACCTTGATACAAAACCCAACAGAACTATACCCCAATCTCCAGAGTTAGCGCCTATGTCCATCTGGGTTGTTGGTGTTTTAGTAACTTTTCAAAAGCCTTCAATCAAAATAAATGGGGCATGTGGTTGGTTTCTCCATGCAAATGGAATTCAGATCCAGTTAACCAAGAGCAAACCTCTTCACTGAAGACGGTCTTTAAACAGAAGAGGCGAAGGCCTACTGTACCTGCACTCGTGGTCTCTTTCTTTTGAAGATGGCCTTGATAGCGCCCTGACATGACAGTCTAAAGAGAGGCATGTGATCGTCTATCTGCCTAATGCTAACATTGGACGCTAGCTCAGCTTTTTGGGAAAGAGAACATTTCTCTCAGCCTCCCTCTTTCATATTCGACCTCCCTCACTCCCTCGTATCTTTCCCTGACATCCTTCTTCTCTTTCCCTCTCCTTCACTCTCCCTCCCTCCTCTCTTACTGCTGCTGGCCCATTACCTCTACAGAGCGGGCCTCATTAAAGAAGGCAAGTCTAGTCAAATCCTTCTGTAATTCGGTGGAGGTGAATTGCTGTCAACATCATTAACCGTCATTTCCCAACTCACTTCACAACTTATGAGGTGTTCTTTATTGTGTAATGATCCAAATCTCTCCAAATCGTCTCTCTTCAAAGGGCCTGGAAGACATACCACCCACCCAGCCGCCTGCCTGACTGAGGTTGACATGTCAGAGGCCCCAGCAGATTAAACCTGGCTCTATCATTACGGGAACTTCTTTCTGTTTAAACGGAACGAGCGTTTCATCCTGCGCTCCAACTAGCAGGTAACGTTACTAAGACCAGGCCGAGCATAAGGAGAAAGGAGAGAGAGGAAGACAAGAAAATAAAATCTGTAGAAAAGTTTAAAAAAAATATTTTACCCTTATTTAACTGGGCAAGTCAGTTAAGAACAAATTCTTATTTAAAATGATGGCCTACCGGGTAACAGTGGGTTAACTGCCTTGGTCAGGGGCAGAACAACAGATTTTGACCTTGTCAGCTCAGGGATTCTATCCAGCAACCTTTCGGTTACTGGCACAACGCTCTAACCACTAGGCTGATACAATGACTTGATGTATGAAGCATGCATTATGTTTTGTCTTCATCACTACGCAAGCAAAGAAGTAGGTTCTGGACAAATTCCCGCATTCTTTTTCTGGATCCATTTGAATGGTGTTTACTGATAGCTCAGGCATCTGATGAAGCACCATTTGGACAGACTGGTTCCATAGCAAATTAGCCTGAGAGCTGGCCTGCTTGTCATGCCATGAGCTGTCCACTGAGTCACTGTCTTGAGAAAAAGCCCCTTTTGTGTGTCGGCCATTATGTGTCCCACTGGGTCCAGTGTCACGCTATGAGATGTCCTCCAGGCCTTGTGTTGGGGAAAGCCCCTTTTGTGCAGCGACCATTGTGTCCCCCCAGTGCCGAGCCCCCCGCCAGGCAGGGACATAGAGACAGTGCAGCAAGAGGACTCTTCTCAGGGTTCTAAGACTCTGCAGTGAATCTTCAAATGATTTAGCCAAACAAAGAGGGCCGCTGGGCCGGAGAAGAGGGGAGACACGGACAACTAGATGAATAAGCAACATCTATTACTGGGGTGGGCCTGACCTATGGGCCCCCACACCATGGCACCACATTTCACACCAAATTGCCTCATATTGGAGTTGACACTCCTGGAGTGGATACACTGGCCCCCTGACTAGGTTAGCCGTCCGAGCCGAAGAGAGGAGAGGGAAAGTGAAAAACCACCAAGACAGGGGCCAGCGTTGGAACGAGCGGAGGGAGAGATGGAAAGGGGGCTATGAAGGAAAAATCACGCATAATAGGTCTTGGTTTGTTTTAAAGTGAGACAAAATGGCTCAATTTGAGCACTTAGGCTCTCTGAATGGTCCTGGGTGATCTACAAGAGGAACATGCGAGGGGACAAGCGCGTCAGCCCCCTGATCAGGAGACTATAAGGGGAACAAAGCTGGATGTCCAACAGGCTTACCAGGAAACTGGAGTGGATTGGGCTGCTCTCTAAAGCTTGTTTCAGCCTCCCTCTCGGCTTTGGCTTTGCCCCCTGAAAAGTGCTGCTTCCTTCTACCCAAACCCTTTTCACTCGGTCATACTATCCCCTCTCTCTACATTGTATATGCACAATGGCAAAAATAAACACAGTGCTCATATTTGTTTAACAAATTATAGGTAGGTGTAAGCTGGTAGGTAGGTCTAAGGGTAGTAACACAAAAAGGTACTATTCACCATAGAAATATAATCTGATTCTATGGTATTCACTAAGTGCACCATCATGAATATCTATTGACATAAATAGGGCATTGTTTTAGACTGAAAGTGATTATACCTGCTCTTCACTGTTGAGCAAGTTCTAAAAGCTTATGTTTTCCTCCGTCATTACCTCGATGGAAACCGTTTTAAGAGTTAAGAGACAGTGCGTCGGGAGGTGAGAAAAAAAAACAAAAAGACATTTAAAAAAACACACAACCTCATCACAGTTAGTCAATACAGCGTTAATTAATCTAATAACAATCCGCCCTGAAAAATATACCCCTGAACTGACAAGAAGACATCCAGTCTAGCAGAGAAGCAGACACCCTGAGCAGCACATTCACACATTGCCTAAGATCACAGGCTCTGAACAGAGAGCCGTCTTAAGCAGCCACTAATTAGCTGGAGGAGAAAGAGAAAATATGTCTCAGGTTCATGGACCAAGCGTGAAACGCTGTGATATGACATGGCAGACAAAAACACAGCTGATCTTTTTATAGCCACTGGTGTGAAAGAAAAATCAAATAAAAAACAACAGAGTTATGGCTCTTTTTGGAAGGGCTGTATTGTTGGGTGTTTGAGACTGAGGTGGCTTGTCGTTTGCGGTGACGCTAAACCTAGATTGACAGTGGATGTAAGCGTGTTTGGCACAATGATGTGATGTCAGCTGACCTGTGAGGCCTGTTTGTTGTGGGCACATGGTTTCTGTAGTAACCAGGAGGACACAAGAGAGCAACAAAAGCACTGAGCAGGGTCGAGCTAACCACCATTGGTTAAGATATGCCTCTTCATAAATGAACAGTACAACTCATTACTCTCGTGCCTTTCAGTTGTTAGTTGTCAATGCGGTTCAAATAAACATTTAAGCTAAAGGTTAAAATGTACATGACATTCACATTCTCAGTGATTCAAAGTTTATTAATATAACCATTATGTGTATCATTACCATGGCTAATAATAGTCTAAAACCATTTTAGCTAAGTGAGAGCACGACTGACTGATATCTGACGGACAAATTATGAAAATCTGAAAAACAAGTTCCATTAAGGAGAAGGGGAGGGAGGGGTGTGCATTAAAACGAAAATATAATAAAACCCTAGTATATCATAGTGTTTAACACCTCTGAAAACACGACAAGCTTCTTTATCTAAGGTGTAGGAATGGAGAGCGAACACCTTTTCAAACAATGAAACAATTTAAAAATCAGTACCTGGTATCAGATCCAGAGCCATTCAAACAGAATGATAATGGCTTCGCTCATTCAGACAGTCAGTAAGACAGTCAGTCAGTCAGTCAGTCAGTCAGTCAGTCAGTCAGTCAGTCAGTCAGTCAGTCGCCTTGCAAATGGAAATGTGGAGAAAGCTGTGAGAGGGAATCATTTTATCTAGTTGACACACATTACAACGGGGGGAATTTCAAAAGAGGAAGATGGAAGCTTTCAGGTCAATTATGGTGTCAGGACTGTCAGCTTGCTATGAAATATATACCTTTGAAGAACACTTTAGTGTCAGAATGAGAGAGGAGAGGAGAGGGCTGCATAGGGGAGACATACTGTTAGACACACAGACCTATACGAATATGATAGGAGCACGCAGAGTAAAAACTGGCAAGATAATGGACCATTTTCTCACTGAACACTTTGTCAAGGGGGAGCAGACAGACAATCTTCACATTGCTGATGTGATATGGCGATGATGATTAATGATTACTGTGCTATATAAGTGGATTGAAACAGAGGCAAGATGGCACTGCAGAGATGGATAGCTGATGACTTACACATTCTGCTATTTTTTTTTTTTTACACTGATCAACTTTTTTTTGTATATAATATTTTCTCCAATTCCTATGACCGAAAACAGATTCTGGACATCAGAACAGCGATCAGTAACCATGACTTGGATGAAGATTTCTACTTCAATGGCAGCAGTCGGCAGCTGTGGATGGACTGCTAATCCCAGACCAGGCCCTAATCCACGGGACTCGAAAGAGGAAGAGACGGTGCAAGAGAGGCAAACGAGACTACGTTGACAAGTAAACAAACCGCCTCTACCCTCTGTTCTATTAGCGAACGTACAATCACTAGAGAACATACTGGATGAGCTCCGTCGAGACTATCCTATCAACGGGACCTGAAGAACTGTAATATCCTATGTTCCTCAGAGCCGTGCTGAACAAGGATATGGATAATATTCATTTAGCTGTTTTTTCTATGCATTTTCAAGACTGAACAGCAGCTTCGGATCAGGTTAAGGGGGAGGTGTGTGTCTTCTTGTTACCAACAGCTGGTGCGCGATCTCTAATGATAAGGAAGTCTCAAGGTTTTGCTCACTTGAGTTAATGATAAACTGCAGACCATACTATTTACAAAAATAGTTCTGAGCAATATTTTCGAAGTGGTCTGTCTATTTACCACCACAAACCGATGCTGGCACTAAGACTGCACTCAACAAGCTGTATAGCGCCATAAACAAACAAGAAAATGCACATCCAGAGAAGAGGCTCCTAGTGGATGGTGATTTTAATGCAGAGAAGGTGAAATCTGTCTTACCTCATTTTTTTACCAGCATGTCACCTGTGCAGCTGGAGGTGACAACTCTTGGTCACCTTTACTCCACACACAGAAACGCATACAAAGCTCTCCCTCAACCTCCATTGACAAATCTGACCATAACTCTATCCTCCTGATTCCTGCTTACAAGCCAAAAGTAAAACAGGATGTACCAGTGTCACGCTGGTCCGTGTTGCCCAGCAACAGCCCAAAAACATTACTGCTCTAGAGGAGATCTGCATGGAGGAATGGGCCAAAATACCAGCAACAGTGTGTGAAAACCTTGAGAAAACTTACAGAAAATGTTTGACCTCTGTCATTGCCAACAAAGGGTATATAACAAACTATTGAGATAAACTTTTGTTATTGACCAAATACGTATTTTCCACCATAATTTGCAAATAAATTCATTAAAAATCCTACAATGTGATTTTCTGGATTTTTTTTCTCATTTTGTCTGTCATAGTTGAAGTGTACTTATGATGAAAATTACAGGCCTCTCATCTTTTTAAGTGGGAGAACTTGCACAATTGGTGGCTGACTAAATACTTTTTTGCCCCACTGTAAGTAGTACTTGAAAGTATTTTTACTTAAGTATTTTTTTTGTCAAATTCACACACTTATCAAGAGAACATCCCTGGTCATCCTTACTGCCTCTGACCTGGATGACTCATTAAACACAAATGCTTCATTTGTAAAGATGTCTTAGTGTTGGAGTGTGCCCCTGGCTATCCGTAAATAAACAAAACAAGAAAATGTTTACTTAATTATATTTTAGCAATTACATTTACTTTTGTATTAAGTATATTTAAAACCAAATACTTCTAGAATTTTACTCAAGTAGTATTTTACTGTCTGACTTTCACTTTTACTTGAGTCATTTTCTATTAAGGTATCTTTACTTTCACTCAAGTATAACAACTGGATACTTTTCCCACCATTGATGCTAAGCTACAGGACTGTTTCACTAGCACTGACGCTTGTCGTAAGTGGCAGGGCTTGCAAACTATCACGGTTTACAAAGGGAAACCCAACCGCGAGCCTACAAGATGAGCTAAATTCCTTCTATGCTCGCCTTGAGGCAAGCAACACTGAACCCTGCATGACAACACCAGCTGTTCTGGACCAACTCCAATTTGTATATCATATCTAAGCTACAGGACTGTTTCACTAGCACAGACTGGAATATGTTCTGGCATTCATCTGATAACCGACCCCGCAGTGTCGTACGTAAATATCCCAACCAGAAGCCATGAATTACAGGCAACATCCTCAATGAGTTAAAGGCTAGAGCTGCCGCTTTCAAGGACTGGGACACTAATCTAGATCCTTATAAGAAACCCTGCTACGACGTCCGACAAGTCATCAAACAATCAAAACATCCATACAGGACTAAGATCAAATCCTGCTATGCCTGCTCTGATACTCGTCGTATGTGGCAGGGCTTGCAAACTATCACAGTTTACAAAGGGAAACACAATCGCGAGCCTACCAGATGAGCTTAATTCCTTCTATGCTCGCCTTGAGGCAAGCAACGCTGAACCATGCATGAGAACACCAGCTGTTCTGGACCCACTCCAATTTGTATATCATATCGCCCTAGCAGATACACAGATGACGCAATCTCTATTGCAGTCCACACTTCCCTTTCCCACCTAGACAAGAGGAACACCTATGTGAGTTTAGCTCAGAGTTCCACACCATAGTGCCCTCCAAGGTCATCACCAAGATCAGGACCCTGGGACTGAACACCTCCCTCTGAAACTGGATCCTGGAGTTCCTGACAGGCCACCCCCAGGTGGTGAGGGTAGGCAATAACACATCCGCCACGTTGACCCTCAATACGGGGGCCCCTCAAGGGTGCGTGCTTAGTCCCCTTCTGTATTCCTTGTTCATCAACGACTGCCTGGCCGCGCAACAACATTAAGTTTGCTGATGACACGACGGTGATTAGCATGATCACCGACAACAATGAGACAGCCTATAGGGAGGAGGTTAGTGACCCAGCAGTGTGTTGCAGGACAACAACCTCTCCCTCAATGTCATAAAGACGAAGGAGCTGATTGTGGACTACAGGAAACGGAGGGTTGCGGAGGGTTGAGCATGCCCCATCCACATCGACAGGGTGTAGTGGAGAGGGTCGAGAGCTTCAAGTTTGTCAATGTCCACATCACTAAGAAATTATCATGGTCCACACACCAACACAGTCGTGAGGAATGCACAACAATGTCTCTTCCCCCTTAGGAGGCTGAAAATATTTGGCATCGGCCCTCAGATCCTCAAGAAGTTATACAGTTGCACCATTGAGAGCATCTTTACTGGCTCCCATCACCGCTTGGTATGGCAACTGCTTGGCATCCGACCGCAAGGTGCTACAGAGGGTAGTGCAAAGACTGCAGCCACCCAAGTCATATACTGTTCTCTCTGCTACCACATGACAAACGGTATTGATGCACCAAGTCTGGAACCAAAAGGACCCTGAAAAGCTTCTACCCCCAAGCCACAAGACTGCTAAATAGCTACCCGGACTATCTGCATTGACCCTTCTAGCACTAATTATTTTGACTTATCACATACGCTGCTGCTACAATTTATTATCTATCATGTTGCATAGTCACTTTATCTCTACCTATATGTACATATCTGCCTCAATTACCTCGTACTCCTGCACCTCGACTCGGTACTGGTACTGCATGTTATTGTTACTCATTGTGCATTTAGTCCTTGTGTTATTATTTTTCAATTATTTCCTCTCTGCATTGTTGGGAAGGGCTTGCAAGTAAGCATTTCACTGTTAGTCTACACCTGTTGTTTATGAAGCATGTGACAAATAACATTTGATTTGACTTGATTTAATTTGAATTTGATGGACACAACATGATGTACACAACAACTAGCATTAAAGTAAATTATAAAATGTTATTCATTTGCAAGAGTATTTATAAAATCGTGAGCGGGGATACCCAATACTTAGGCTAACACATCAAAATAATATTATTTCCCCACAATTTCATGGCCAGCACTCCCCTTTTCGCAGACCCGTCTGATTACAGTCCGACTGTACTTATCGAAGCACAAGCTTTGATTCAATAAAAAAACACAGATCCAATTCCAAGCTTATTTACCAAATCTTCCTAAAAGGATTCCTTAAGAACTAGAAGGAGAAAAGGGGAAAATAGGAAGTGACACAAGACAAGAACCCCTCCCCCTCCTCTTCAATCCCTTCTCCCTCTATCTCCCTTTTCCTCATCCTTGGAAATGTAAATGTATTCGCCCCTCACTTCAAGCTATAAAATAGTAACCTTGAAACCCTGAGTGACAGAGATAATTATTGGTTATTGTAGTGTCAGAAAGAGAGAAAGCTGTATGATGAGGTTCTGTGTAATTTAGACAATCAGAAACTTAAGAGACACGCTGACACATTTCTTCCCCTCTATCTCATCCCTCCATCCCATCCCTCCATCAAAGAGTAGCTCTTGACATGCCTAGGGATAATTTCCGGGCGACAGTGAGAGAAAGAGAAAGAAAAAAAGAGTGAAAGAAAGAGAGAGAGAGAGCGCCGCTGCCACCGCCACATAAAAGGCAAGTCACAGAAATGAAAAAGGTGTGATTGCTAGCTCTTCCATAGGCAGTGGGGGCCCTGCCATTCAGTGTGCTGCATTCATCGTGGGACTCAAGACGAGAGAGTTTTCTCTTCTTATGTCAACCTGCCAGCATGATAAGAGGTGTCTACCACACTGTATGAGATGAATATTTCCACCATGCTAGAGATGACACAGGAGGAGTGGGATTTTATTTTGTTCTCTGCATGGTAGGGACTGTTCTTACCCTTCAAAAACACTGACCACAAAATGTTGTTTGGGTCAGACATGTTGTTTGATTAGCATACACAGAGAGATAATACAAGCTGGTGGCCATTTTGTTTTGTTTAAAGGAGCCTACAAACAGCCCACAACAACATAAAGTGCCGCAGTCACACGTACGCACTTTCACTCACTCTCTGTGACACATGCAAGACAAATGAAGGAATCAAATGGCTGTCAGTGTAATGAATTCAATAAATGCAACATTGTGTGGTTTGTCACATATCACCAGTGCTGACGTGTAATTACGGTTATTTGTAGAAATAGCCTTCATTACCATCACCAAGGGCCCTGGATGAGAGGAGGAGATGGGACACATCTACTTTAAGTCACATTAACATGGAGAAAATAATCTATTTGATTTAACCCCTTTGCAACATGCCATGTAACAAGAATAACTACCGTCGCTTTAGTGTTAAAATAAGTACTAATGTGTTAGTGAAAAACTATGGTAACATTTATCATATGATAGCAGTGTTGTTGAGGAAGGTACTGAGAAAATATACAGTACCAGTCAAAAGTTTGGACACACCTACCCATTCAAGGGTTTTCCCTTATTTTTACTATTTTCTACATTGTAGAATAATAGTGAAGACATCAGAACTAGGAAATAACACATATGGAATCATGTAGTAACCAAAAAAGTGTTCAAATTTTGGGGTCACTTAGAAATGTCCTTGTTTTTGAAAGAAACACATTTTTTTGTCCATTAAAATACCATTGAATTGATCAGAAATACAGTGTAGACATTGTTAATGTAAATGACTATTGTATCTGGAAACGGCTGATGTTTTATGGAATATCTACACAGGCGTACAGAGGCCCGTTATCAGCAACCATCACTCCTGTGTTCCAATAGCACGTTGTGTTACCTAATCCAAGTTAATCATTTTAAAAAGGCTAATTGATCATTAGAAAACCCTTTTGTAATTATGTTCGCACAGCTGAAAACTGCTGTTCTGATTAAAGAAGCAATAAAACTGTCCTTCTTTAGACTAGTTGAGTATCTGGCGCATCAGCATTTGTGGGTTCGATTACAGGCTCAAAATGGCCAGAAACAAAGACTTTCTTCTGAAACTCTATTCTTGTTCTGAGAAATGAAGGCATTCCATGCAAGAAATTGCCAAGAAACTGAAGATCTCGTACAACACTGTACTACTCCCTTCACAGAACAGCACAAACTGCCTCTAACTGGCAGCTTCATTAAATAGTATCCGCAAAACACCAGTCTCAACATCAACAATATGAAGTGGCGACTCTGGGATGCTGGCGTTGCAAAGAAAAAGCCATATCTCAAACTGGCCAATAAAAACAGAAGATTAAGATGGGCAAAAGAACACAAACACTGGACAGAGGAACTCTGCCTAGAAGGCCAGCATCCTGGAGTCATCTCTTCACTGATCAATTAGCCTTTTAAAATTATATTAGCTTGGATTAGCTAACACAATGTGCAATTGGAACATAGGAGTGATGGTTGCTGATAATGGGCCTCTGTACGCCTACGTAGATATTATACACTGCTCAAAAAAATAAAGGGAACACTTAAACAACACAATGTAACTCCAAGTCAATCACACTTCTGTGAAATCAAGCTGTTGTGCAAATGGAATAGACAACAGGTGGAAATTATACGCAATTAGCAAGACACCCCCAATAAAGGAGTGGTTCTGCAAGTGGTGACCACAGACTACTTCTCAGTTCCTATGCATCCTGGCTGATGTTTTGGTCACTTTTGACAGAGTTTACAACCCACACAAGTGGCTCAGGTAGTGCAGCTCATTCAGGATGGCACATCAATGCGAGCTGTGGCAAGAAGGTTTGCTGTGTCTGTCAGCGTAGTGTCCAGAGCATGTAGGCACTACCAGGAGACAGGCCAGTACATCAGGAGATGTGGAGGAGGCCGTAGGAGGGCAACAACCCAGCAGCAGGACCGCTACCTCCGCCTTTGTGCAAGGAGGAGCACTGCTAGAGCCCTGCAAAATGACCTCCAGCAGGCCACAAATGCGCATGTGTCTGCTCAAACGGTCAGAAACAGACTCCATGAGGGTGGTATGAGGGCCCGACATCCACAGGTGGGGGTGGGGGCCCAACACCGTGCAGGACGTTTGGAATTTGCCAGAGAACACCAAGATTGGCAAATTTGCCACTGGCGCCCTGTGCTCTTCACAGATGAAAGCAGGTTCACACTGAGCACGTGACAGACGTGACAGTCTGGAGACGCCGTGGAGAACGTTCTGCTGCCTGCAACATCCTCCAGCATGACCAGTTTGGCGGTGGGTCAGTCATGGTGTGGGGTGGCATTTCTTTGGGGGGCCGCACAGCCTTCCATGTGCTAGCCAGAGGTAGCCTTACTGCCATTAGGTACCAAGATGAGATCCTCAGACCCCTTGTGAGACCATATGCTGGTGCGGTTGGCCCTGGGTTCCTCCTAATGCAAGACAATGCTAGACCTCATGTGGCTGGAGTGTGTCACAGTTCCTGCAAGAAGAAGGCATTGATGCTATGGACTGGCCCGCCCGTTCCCCAGACCTGAATCCAATTGAGCACATCTGGGACATCATGTCTTGCTCCATCCACCAATGCCACGTTGCACCACAGACTGTCCAGGAGTTGGTGGATGCTTTAGTCCAGGTCTGGGAGGAGATCCCTCAGGAGACCATCCGCCACCTCATCAGGAGCATGCCCAGGCATTGTAGGGAGGTCATACAGGCACGTGGAGGCCACACACACTACTGAGCCTCATTTTGACTTGTTTTAAGGACATTACATCAAAGCTGGATCAGCCTGTAGTGTGGTTTTCCACTTTAATTTTGAGTGTGACTCCAATCCAGACCTCCATGTGTTGATAAATTAGATTTCCATTGATCATTTTTGTGTGATTTTGTTGTCAGCACATTCAACTATGTAAAGAAAAAAGTATTTAATAAAATGATTTCATTCATTCAGATCTAGGATGTGTTATTTTAGTGTTCCCTTTATTTTTTTGAGCAGTGTATTTGTATTTTTTTTTTAAATCCAGCTACAATCCAGCCGCCCCCCCCCCCCCCCCCCCCAAAAAAAAAACAAGGACATTTCTAAGTGACCCCAAACTTTTGAACGGCAGTGTATATTTTACATATGAGATTCTTTAAAGTAGCCACCCTTTGCCTTGATGACAGCTTTGCACAACCAGCTTCATGAGGTAGTCACCTGGAATGCAGTTCAATTAACAGGTGTGCTTAAAAGTTAATTTGTGGAATTTCTAACCTTCTTAATGCGTTTGAGGTAATCACATCTCTTTCCTTCTTAATGTGTTTGAAACAATCAGTTGTGTTGTGACAAGGTAGGAGTGGTATACAGAAGATAGCTCTATTTGGTAAAATACCAAGTCCCTAATTATGGCAAGAACCGCTCAAGTAAGCAAGGAGAAATTAGAGTCCATCGTTACTTTAAGACATGAAGGTCAGTCAATCCGGAAAATGTATTTGAACATTTTTTCAAGGGCAGTCGCAAAAACCATCAAGTGCTATGATGAAACTGGCTCTTATGAAGACCGCCACAGGAAAGGAAGACCCAGAGTTACCTCTGCTCTAGAGGATAAGTTCTTTAGAGTTAACTGCACCTCAGATTTCAGCCCAAATAAATGCTTCACAGAATTCAAGTAACAGACATCTCAACATCAACTGTTCAGAGGAGACGTGAATCAGGCCTTCATGGTAGAATTTCTGCAAAGAAACCACTACTAAAGGACACCAATAAGAAGAAGAGAAATGCTTGGTCCAAGAAACACGAGCAATGGACATTAGACTGGTGGAAATCTGTCCTTTGGTCTGAGGAGTCCAAATTTGAGATTTTTGGTTCCAACCGCCATGTCTTTGTGAGACGCAGAGTAGGTTAACTGATAATCTCCGTATGTGTAGTTCCCACTGTAAAGCATGGAGGAGGAGGTGTTATGGTGTGGGGGTACTTTGCTGGTGACACTGTCTGTGATTTATTTAGAATTCAAGGCACACTTAACCAGCATGGCTACCACAGCATTCAGCAGTGATACGGCATCCCATCTGATTTGCGCTTAGTGGGACTATCATTTGTTTTTCAACAGTACAATGACCCAACACACCTCCAGGCTGTGTAAGGGCTGTCTGACCAAGAAGGACAGTGATGGAGTGCTGCATCAGATGACCTGGCCTCCACAATCACCCGACCTCAACCTAAGTGAAATGGTTTGGGATGAGTTGGACCGCAGAGTGAAGGAAAAGTAGCCAACAAGTGCTCAGCAAACAGTATGTGGGAACTCCTTCAAGACTGTTGGAAAAGCATTTCAGGTTAAGCTGGCCGAGAGAATGCCAAGAGTGTGCAAAGCTGTCATCAAGGCAAAGGGTGGCTACTTTGAAGAATCTCAAATATAAATTATATTTTATTTTATTTGGTTACTACATGATTCCATATGTGTTATTTCATTGTTTTGATGTCTTCACTATTATTCTACAATGTAGAAAATAGTAAAAATAAATAAAAACTATTGAATGAGTAAGTGTGTCCAAACTTTTGACTGGTACTGCAGTTTACCATGCTACAAATAACTTCACACTCAAAGAAATAAAGCTACCCTTAAATTTGGAACATGCAATAGGGGTAACCGTGCCACTGGCCGCCCCTCCACCATTGTTATTGTTTTTGTTGCTGATCGGAGGAGTGTGGCACAGCATGATTTTTTTTCTCTCTCCAGTAGATATTGTGCTCTTCTATCACGAGCACAATGATGTACGAGGGGGAAAAACTGTGTTGGTTATTTGCATGAACTTCTTTGTTGTTGTCTGTTTCACCATTAAGGATCCCAGCTTGAAGAAAAATATAGTTAACTTAACTAAAGTTACTTTGAAAAAGTAGTTCACAACATCAAAAGTACTCTGTGAAAACGTAATTTATGTCAATCTAATATGTCAGACTAGATCACTTTGGGGTCATATGTGACGGCCTGTCCCAACAGGGGATTATGTTAACAGAATGTGTTATTTAGCCTATTGGACACAAAAACAATGTTTAAAGTGAGAAAAAGAAAGGAAATGACTGCTTACTTCATTCATATTTATTTTAGCAAGTAATGTGTAGTTCCAGTAGAGAGCTACATCATGTTTCATGTTTTGTGTGGACCCCAGGAAGAGTAGCTACTGTATCTGCTGCTTTTTCAACAGCTAATGGGGATCCTAATAAAATACCATCACTACATGTACTACTCCCTAACACTGTATGATAGTTAATAACACACAGCAATAGCATTATTTAGAATGCAGGTTATCTGTAAACTATACACCGTGTTAGTACGTCTAGTTAGATGTATATGACTTTGATTGTACTGTATAATACTAACATTTATGTATGACTAATTGCAACTCTCTCCAGTTGAAGAAAACAGAAAAATTCACAACTGATAACCTTTAAATATGATGTCTCATTTTGGACAAAGTCTGGCGAGAGTATGACTGTAATCTACAGAGCATGATAAAAAATGTTCCTCTTGGGACACATCATGGATATTAACTACAGGAGGCAGGGCATGAATCCCAAATGGCACCACCCTATTACCTACATAGTGCGCAACCTTTTGACCAGTGCCCATTGAGCTCTTACATAGTGCACTACTTTTGAACAGGGCCCATAGGGATCTGGTCAAACGTTCTGCAATATAT